>NC_051080.1:65477913-65585891 GCF_004664715.2 Peromyscus leucopus | reverse complement strand
GGGGTGACTAGATCCACCCTCCAGAATGAAAACAGTCCCCTTAAAAAGACAGAGAGCTCTCTTGTCTTTCTACCACACAAGTACATGCCATTTGCAAACCAGAAAACATGTCTTCACCAGACACTAAATCTGATGGTAAGTTGGCCTTGGAATTCTCAGCCTCTAAAACTGAAAGACAGTTTTAAACCACTAAGATATTTTATTTGGATTATAGACATCTGAACATTCTAATACTACTCCTCAGGTCTTGGTTCAAGTTAGGGCTTGGGAGGGTCTCCCTAGGGAACATTTAATGTCATGTGGAGACATTTTTAGTTGTTGGGAACACAGACTAGTATCCATGGAGCAGAGGCCAGGGATACTGATAAAGTTCTAGCATATACAAATAGTCTCTCACTACAAAGAATCATATGAAAACAAAATGTCATCACATTGGTTAAGAAACAGTGATTTGGTGGCTGGAGAGATGACTCAGAGGTTAAGAGCACTGGCTGCTCTTCCAGAGGTCCTGACTTCAATTCCCAGCACCCACATGGTAGCTCAAAACCATCTATAATGAGATCTGGTGTCCTGTTCTGACCTGCAGGGACACAGGCAGGCAGAACACTTTATACATAATAAATAAATACATCGAGACAGGGTTTCTCTGTGTAGCTTTGTGCCTTTCCTGGAACTTGCTTTGGAGACCAGGCTGGCCTTGAACTCACAGAGATCCACCTGGCTCTGCCTCCCAAGTGCTGGGATTAAAGGCGTGCGCCACCACCGCCCGGCTAATAAATACATCTTTAAAATAAAAAGAAACACTGATTTAAATCAACCTCTTCTTGGAACCTCTTTCCAATAACATTGATCTCTTTGCTCCCAGACCTCTAGCCTCCAAGACAATCTACCACAAAGTTACGCATTTTCTGAGGTCTCACCAAGCTATGAGGCTCCGCACACCTTTTTGCTTCCTTCCTTCTATTCCTGGAAGAGTTGCTGTCGGTTAAGCCAGTTATTAATGTAAAGAGGGAAACACTGTTCTACATGTTTCTGTACAGCATTCTAGTAGGCACAGAGCAAACAAACACCAAGTGAGGCAACTTCAACAGAGTTGTGTCTCCTTTTTCAGCATGCCAGCATGTATACACCCTTCAAGCCTCCCCTCGCCCATGGCTCCTTCCCTTCTACACGCCATCATAGTTCCTAAAACACAGTTATTTCTACTATAAAACTTAAGACAGCTATTTGCTTCCATCTGCCATTCCCTCATGCTGGGACCTCCTTAAACTGGAACACGCATTAGATGTACAACGCCTCACGAAAACGAAGTCATCGAGAAGGATTCGTTGAGTTACCAAACAACTACTGCCATTCCCAGGTCCCCACCAGTATGCCCATGCCCATGCCCACCAAAGTGACCCCCCGCTTCATTCACATCAAGGCTACTACTTACCTCCACCTGCAGAAGCGAAATGGCACCTGTGGCCTGGGGTACGTCTGAACTACCTCTTGGCGCCTCTGCTTATAAAGCCAGTTCAGACCAGATTTTTTTTTTAATCACACAGTGGTGGTGGTCTCCACACGCCGTCAGGGATGAAGGATGAGAGGCTGCCAGTGGGGATAACCTGCCTCCGTCCGCTGCTGCGGGTGAAGAGGGCCGGGCCCACAGCCATAGCCCAAGTCCCCCGAGCGCAGAGGGAAGGCGACAACGCCCGCCAACCCTCCTCCCCCATCACGGCTCCTCGCCGGTCTTACCTGGCTGCCCCACCTAGCTCAGCTGGAGCTACCCGGACAGACGTCGCTCGCCCAGACCCCAAGTCCTCTCTCTCCTCAGCCCGCTTCTCCAGCGCCTGAAACGCCCCGCGCGCGCCCGCTGCGTCATCAGTCGGCGCCCGCGGGTGATCACATGATGCCTGGCCCCCGGCCCCGCCCCTCGGTCACGTGACGGGCTGGGGCAGCCAGGGCGGAATCTAGGGTCCAGCTAGCTGGAGCTCTACAGCCCAAGACGCTAGGGGATCCCTGGGGCCCGAGAGAGGGACCCGGGTGCCCAGTCCGCGCGGCCGGCGTCGGACGGCTGACAGGTGAGTCGGAGGCGCGCTCGCGGTTTCCAGGCCCTTTCCCTCCCTGTGGACCGCGGCGGGCGCTGTCCCCGGAGCCGCCAGGGCGGGGAAACCTAAGTCCTGCAGGCTTGGGGCTGCATCCCTGCTCTTCGCCAGCGCCTTAATGGGAATGGCTCTTGCACGCTTCTTTGAAGCATTAGGGGTGATGCTCAGCTGCTTGGCCCGTTAGCTGAGTGTGCAAGTTGCTCCAAGAGCGGTGCCCTGGTCATGTGGTTGATCTTTCATTGACTCGCGAGAAAACCGAGTAGTTGGTCTCGAGAAGTAGAAGTGAAGGCTTCTCCGCAAGCGAGAGGGTTGAATGAAAGTTCTGTCACGCACTTTGAATTTGCGCAAGTCGCTTCTCACGCACCCTAATGCCCCTCACTCACCTAAGACATAGTGCTAGAGTCCTTTGTATGGGGGAAGGGTTCACTGGGTCCTGATTCTACTGTGATAGGAAAATAAACAGTTGCTCTCCTGACTTCTATATAGATGAGGAGTAGTGAAGGAGTTTTATTGCCTCCGTCCACAACCAGGGATACTCTCCTTGGATGTTCTTAAGGATTTATGAATCAGGCTGGAGTGATCCATCCAGCTCATTCCAGAACTTTTCTGGGAACGCATCCATTATGAATATGAGGTTGCTTTCTCCTTTATGGAACTGAGATTTTGTGAAAAGATTAAAAATAGATCCATCTTTTGTCCTCTGGATCGGGCCAACGATGCCATTTTTAAAAGCAAGTTCCTTTAACAAGGGACTCCTCCAGTACAGAAAAATCAAGGGCCCATGCCAAGATCCTAAAGATAAAGCTGCCATACTTTGAAACTCATAAAATAATATTAGTAAGGGAGTTAAGATCTGTGGCTCCGTTCCATGTCATTAACAATACAGTTCAGCCTAGAGTGAGAGTGCTGGTGTCCACGAGTTTCCTTCGTCCTTTATGTGAAGGCGGTCTCCAAAAGAGTGATTGCATGTAATTTCTGCAGTGTTTGTGTGACCTCATTCAAGAAAGGCTCAACTGAGATACAACATCTCATAAAGCTCACTGCTTATGTCTTAAATGGTTACATGATTAAGCATGTATAATGATCGTCATCTGATTCTGTTACTCTGGGCCAGTTTTCTCCAGACTACTCTGAGCTGTTTAGAGAACATGCTAGCCAAATAATTTACATGGAAAATATAACCAGCCCTGGATATATCTAGTATGTCTTAATTCATCTAGATGTGATAATGTAACTGAGTGATTTATTCTTTCATTTGATGCTGTCTTGACATTAGTCTTCATAATTATAACACATTAAAAAAAAGAACTCAGTGTTCTTTATTATAAGTTGGGACAGATTACAAGCAATGATATTTCACTAAAGAAGAATTAATTCTAATAGGTATTTTCTCTTACATTAAATTCCATAAAAAACACTTGTTTTAATGTGGGTGTAGATAAGGCAATCAACTTAGTTAATAAAGGCCCATGATGTTTGTTGAACCATTGATAAATATGCTTGATTATTTTCTTATGTCCTTTTAGAGTTATCAGTATATTTTGGTTATTTGTTTGTTTGTTTTTGTTTAGATGTGGTCCCACTATGAACATCTAGCTAGCCTGGAACTCACTATGTAGACCAGGCTGGCCTCAAACTCGTAGGAATCTGCCTGCCTCTGCCTTTGGAGTGCTGGTATTAAAGCAGTGTTCCACCATACCTAGCCTTAAAGTATGATAGCCCTAAGGGCCAAGAGATTGGCTCACAAGGTCTTGATTAAACATCATCATCTGGCACACGCCTAATTTAATCCTAGCATTCGGGAGGCAGAGCCAGGTGGATCTCTGTGAGTTTGAGGCCAGCCTGGGCTACCAAGTGAGTTCCAGGAAAAGGCGCAAAGCTACACAGAGAAACCTTGTCTCAAAAAACAAAAAGCAACAACAACAAAAAAATCATCATTTCAAGCAGGATCTTCCCTAGATGTGCAGACACAGGTGCTGGGTCTGTCTCTCTGTCCCTTGGGAGAGATGAGGAAGAGGGCAGGTACATGCTTTGCTTCAAGCTGTGTCCTCCAGGGCCAACTGTCTCTACTGTTGTAGTTTATACATTAGGCAGCATTTACACCTGCTAATCGTAGCTTGGCTCTTGCTTTGTGAGGGTGGAATTTTATCCTGTTTAACTTTGAGTGAGTTTGGTCTTCACAGGACCTCAGTAGCTCATCGTTTTGCCCATTGTGGATTATTTTCTCCCTTTTCCTCTCTCGTTTCCCATGCTAGACCCTGTCAGTGCAGGAAAATGGGACTGTCTGGAGCTCAGCCTGTTATTCAGCAGTGTGTGTGGTTTAAGAAGCAGGCATGAGCCGGGCGTTGGTGGCGCACGCCTTTAATCCCAGCACTCGGGAGGCAGAGCCAGGCGGATCTCTGTGAGTTCGAGGCCAGCCTGGGCTACCGAGTGAGTTCTAGGAAAGGTGCAAAGCTACACAGAGAAACCCTGTCTTAAAAAACCAAAAAAAAAAAAAAAAAAAAAAAAAAAAAAAAAGCAGGCATGACTGAGAATACTAAAAGGACATGTTAAGAGTGTGTACCATAATGTGTTTTAGAGGGTTCCCTGATAAAAGAGCTCCAGGCAGCTGTGACTTCTCAGAATCCTTTGCTTGAAGACCTGATCCAGTCCACCTCTGTGTCTACCCTTTGTTCACTGTGCTGCAGACTCCCTAGCTACCCTGCTGTTCCTTAAGTGCTGTCTTAGTTACTTTTCTATTGCTGTGAAGAGAAACCATGACGGAGGCATCTTACAGAAGAATGAGTTCACTGGGGCTTTACTCTTCAGAGGGTGAGTCCATAACCATGTGGCCGGGAGCATGACGGCAGGCAGGCATGGCTCTGAAGCAATAGCTGAAAGCTTACGTCTTGATCCACAGGCACAAGGAAGAGGAAGAGAGAGCTAACTGGAAATAGTGTGGGCTTTTTAAACCTCAATGTTTAAACCGCCCACCCTAGTGGCACACCTCCTCCAAAAAGGCCACATCTTGCAATCCTTCCCAAACAGTTCCACCACCTGGGGACCAAGCATTTGAATCTATGAGCTTACAGGGGCCATTCTTCTTCAAACCACAAGTACACCTGGCCCATGTATGCCCCGGGAACTCCGTACTTACTTATAAGCTGTGTATAGAATGCCTTTCTCCAGGATCTGATCATTATCTATTGATGCGGAACTAACTTCTCCACAGCCTAGTAGCTTAAGACACACACTCACATGTATATACATGTATACATACACACTCACGGATATGCATACACACACACACACACACACACACACACACACACACAGTCTCAAGTGTCTATTGTCAAGAATTGGAGATATGGCTTACCTAAGTGCTTGTGGCTCAGGGGCCCTTAGATGGTTACAGTCAAGGTGTGAGCAGGACCTATCAACTTATCTGAAGGCATAACTGCATATGAGGAGTCTTCGCTTTCAAGCTCACGCGTGGAGCTGATGGCAGGGCTCAGTGCTTTGTCTCAAGGGCCTTTACACAGGACTCTCACACACACAGTGACCTCTTGCTTCCCCAGAACTAGCAAGCTAGAGAGAGACCCCAAACCAGAACTCAATCTTGTTGTAATCTTACCTCAGAGATGATAGCTGTGACTGCTGTCATATCTCTTCTGGGAGAGATTGCAAAACTCATCCCAAACTCAAGGAAAGGAATCTAGGGCGTGGGTAACGGAGGCAGAGGTCATTGGAAAGCATCTAGAATACATATATTCTATATAATTCAGTGGGCATTCTATCATTCCATCTTTGAATCAGGATTTCTCTACACTACTTATCTAGCCTGTATGTATTAGTTAGTTTATATCTCCTAATCTCGGTGGTATATAGACATCATGATAACTGGAACTCAGGGTTATTCTCTACTGTATCTTCATCCTAAAACAGTGCTTGGCATATAGCAAACACTGGGCAAGTGTTTACTGAATGAATGCACCCAATTAACCGTGGGTAAGGCATAAAAGCAATTCACTGAGCAAGCATTATAGAAGTAGGCAGTTCCATAAATGAATCAGCAGATCAGTGATATCAACAAGAATTTCGGTTCTTTCTATCCTTTCACACCACAACCTCTTAGGGTCTTGCCATTGCCCCTACCCCAACCCTGCCCAAACTAGTTAGCTCATAGTCTTAAGGAAGCTGTTACAGCTCCCGGAATCAAATATTTCTTGAACCAAAAGGTTTTAATTGTTATATTCTAAAATAAGTCTTCCTTATAGCTTCTGGGTGACTTCCTCAGACTCTAAAGTCCTAGAACATCTACCTGCTAAGCGTCACCCAACATCAGAACACTGTCCCAGCAGTGCTCAGTGAAGGGCCCTGACTGACAGGTGAATGAATGGGTGTTCCTACTATTTATCTTGACCACACTCTCAAGCACTTCATGTCTTATACAGCTTCTTCTGTCCAGGACTTTCTGCACAGCTTACTGCAGGCTGCCCATAGGGACAGAGACCATTTCTTACAGTCTTCATACTGATTCAGTTTCCATGCAGAGATTAACTTTGTTAACGTCCTGTATATATACTGCAGTTTTCCTCAAGACCAGTCCTCCTCCACTCTTTAATGTTTCCAGCTTCACATTGGATTCATCTTGAGGACTTCTTATGAAAAAGATGCTTAGGACTGCCTCCACCCTATGTAGCAGAAGCTCGAAGGTTCTAGGTAACCAGGTTACTCAGCCAGGCTCAGCTTATGAGTCACTTCACTGGACAGTGGGTTGCTTAAACATCTTCATCTCTAACATGGCAAAGAGGTGCTCAGAACAGAGTGGTTGAGTAAGAAGATAGGTCTTTGCCTTCAAGAACGTTCAGAAGAGTTAACCACAACTGCAATAGTTAGTATGCTGGGTGAGAAATCATTGTAACACAAATTGCTAAATGGTCTCTTAATAAAAAACCCGGAGCCAGATATTGGGGTAAATGCTGAAAGATCAGAGAGTCAAAGGAACAAGCCATTGCCATGTCTTACCTCTAGGACTCCTCAGCCTGAAAAGCCTTTAGTTCCTGTCTCCTCACACATTATATACCTTTCTCTGCCCACCATATCACTTCCCTCTTAGTGCTGGGATTAAAAGGCGTGTGTGCTTTCCAAGCAAAGGCATGAGATCTCAAGTGCTGGGATTAAAGGTGTGTGCCACCACTGCCTGGCTCTGTTTCTCTCCTAGACTGAATCAATCTCATGTGGTCCAGGGTGGCTTTGAACTCACAGAGATCCAGACAGATCTCTGCCTCCTGAGTACTAGGATTAAAGGTGTGTGCCACCACTGCCTGGCCTCTATGTTTACTCTAGTGGCTTGTTTTGTCCTCTGATTTTCAGGCAAAGTTTATTAGGGTATCACCACAAATCATCCTTAGTGTACTGGAATAAAAGATAAATGAGTAGTTAGTTCTGCTTACAGCACTGGATACTTGCATGCTAAATTATGTATTTTTAGACCAATTTGTTTTAGTATTGATAAACCATCTTCCCAAGTTTATTGAAACTTGTCTCTAAGCTTTTATTTTATAATTTATTTGTGCATATGTGTGCGCACATATGCATATTGGGGGTGGCACTGCCCACGGAAGCCAGAAGAGGGCATTGGATCCCCTGGAGCTGGAGTTACAGTGGTTGTGAGCCTCCATGTAGGTGCTAAGAACTCTGTGAGAATAGCAAGCACTGTGGAGTTCTTCTCCAGCCCCTGAAATTTAAAAGGAATCTTGGAGATGTTTATACATATAGGCCCATTGGATAAATGCCTCCAAATGATATACAGGGATGTGTCTCTGACTTGTAGCGTTTGCAGTTACTTGTGGAAATATCCAATAGTAGGGTGTGTTTGTGCAGTTAGGTTACACATGCCCAGTAGCCCTGACTCTGACTCAGAAATGAGCCATACCCTCTATCCATCTTTTTTCACAAGAAGTGAGCAAAGGACTGAGAAAGAAGCCAGTCGTGTGGTTCTAGCAAAGAAAGGTCCTTGTGGCTAATTTTTATTTTCAACTTCACTGGCTTTGGAATCACCCAGGAGACACATCTGTGGGTCTGCCTTTAGGGGTAGTTTCAGAGGCGTTCACTGGAAAGAGAAGACTTTCCTTGAGTATGGGGAAAGTCATTCCACAGACTGGAGTCCCAAACTAAATGAAAGGGAAAAAAGAAGTCAGTGACCTGAGCACCAACATTCCTCTCTCCCTGAATATTGGGCAATGAACGCCTTTTCCTCATACCAGAGCTCATTGACATAGTTTTCCTGAGTTGGACATGTATTTCAAAAGCATGCACACACATTTCTTTAAAAAATGGTTAACTTCCCTTTTTTCAGTACAGGTTCTTGAATGGAGCAGCCATTTGGTCTACAGTCCTGGCGTCCCTTCGTGATCCACGCACCCCATCTCTGAGGCCAATTCATCATTGCCACCATCCCGGTGTGGAATAGCGGGTCACCCTCGCGATGCTGGACTTCCTGGCTGAGAATAACCTCTGTGGCCAGGCCATCCTGAGGATCGTCTCCTGCGGCAATGCCATCATTGCCGAGGTGCTGCGGCTGTCTGAATTTATCCCTGCTGTATTCCGGCTGAAAGACCGGGCTGACCAGCAGAGATACGGAGACATCATATTTGACTTCAGCTATTTTAAGGTGGTTTTCCCGTGGCCCTGGTATGCCTGACCTTTTTACAAAAGCAGCCATTCTCTGGGAGCCATGAGGCTTGAAATGGTTAAGTAATTGTGGAGTGTTGAAAGGACAGCTTTTCAACCAAAGTTAACATCAACTCCTAATTTGCAAATAAGGGAAGGAAGGAAGAGTACTGTGTGGAAAGTCCTAACACAGTGTAGACCAATTAAAACAACCTCTCCCGTCATTTCTTCTGCCCTGGAATACATTTAAAAGCGTGCTCATCTTGGTTGAGATTCACCCAGAGGCATTTTGATTCTAGGCTTGGGTGAGCCTTGTTCCCTCTGTTGCTCTGTTTTAATTTTGGTGTATAAGAACCTTCCAGCACAGTTTTAAGGCCTCCTGGGACTGTTTCCAACAGCTAGGCCTTTACTGACTTAACACAAGTGTGTCTTCCTTCTTAGGGTCCAGAGTTCTGGGAAAGCAAACTGGAAGCCAAGCCTGAGCTACAGGATTTAGATGAAGAATTTCGAGAAAACAACATAGAAATCGTCACCAGATTTTATTTAGCCTTTCAAAGTGTCCATAAATACATCGTAGACTTAAACAGGTATTGGTGAATTTCATAACAGCTTACTCTGGTAGAAGAGCAGGGAAGAAGGGAGCCAGCAGAACATGCAGGCCTTTCTCAGAGTTAACTCAGCCATGCTATGCATGGCTGCAGTTTCCTGTGATGGGTCATAATAAACCTTTTTCCACTGTCATTGAGTTTTCAGCCCTTCAGTGATCCTGTTCTAAGGCTTTAGATGTAAAGTTAATTAGCAAACTAACATTTATTGTTTTGTTTTGAGACAGACTTTCGCTGTGTTGCCCAGACTGGTGTTGAATTTACAATCCTCCTGCCTCTGCCTCTGGAGTAGGTGTGATGACAAGCCTGTTCCGCCAGGCCCAGCTCCTATTAGTTCTTAAGTTTACCAAATGATATACATATATTTCTATGTTTACCAATTCGTTGACCTATGGCATTGCTTCTGAGATCCTGCTGTTTTGTAATTCAAGAGTAGGGAATATTCCTGTGATTTTTGAACAGCCAGAAGTGTTAACCTGTGGCCCCAAATCACCATGAGTTACAGCTCATAGGACACAATAAGCACAGCAAAGACTTCAGAGGAACTAAAGCCAGAAGGCCTGGTGTCCTGCCTTGTCTTGGAAGTCTTTCTCCCAAAGATGCCTCATCTCCTGTTCACACTAATACCTTGCCCTTACATTGTGCTTCTAGATACCTCGATGATCTCAATGAAGGAGTTTATATTCAACAAACCTTAGAAACTGTGCTTCTCAATGAGGATGGAAAACAACTTCTAGTAAGTAATAGTAATTGTTAAGTACACATTCAAGAATATAAAACAGCTGGGTGTGGTGGCACATGACTTTAATCCCAGCACTTGGGAGTCAAATGCAATTGGATCTCTGAGTTAAGGCTAGCCTAGTCTACACAGCAAGTTCAAGGACAGCCAGAGCTACATAATAGAGAGACCCTGTCTCAGTAATAATAATACGAAACAGCATCAGTATATTTGGAATACCATTCCTCGAAGAAAAGAAGATAGCCTAATGATTATCTTTCGAGTTTAGAATGTGTGAGTGTTGAATGAAATTACTCATAGAGGAAAAGGCCATGTTGGGTTATGAGCTTCCTTTGTATAAGAAGGCCTCCCTTTAGGGTTGGGGATTTAGCTCAGTGTTAGAGCACTTGCCTGGTAAGCATAAGGCCCTGGGTTTGGTCCTCAGTTCCTGGGGGACAGGGGTATCTTAGCCAGGCAGTGGTAATGCAAACCTTTAATCCTAGCACTCAGGAGGCAGAGGCAGACCGATCCCTGAGTTCAAGGCCAGCCTAGTCTATAGAGAAAGTTCCTGAACAGCCAGGACTAGGCAGAGAAATCCTGTCTCAGGACAAAATGAATGAATGAATGAATGAATGAGAAGTCCATCTTTTTGCATCCAAGATGGAGCTGGTACTTAGTGCACAGTGACCATTTAAGAAATGTCTGTTAGCGCCAGTGTGGTGGTCATGTCTAACCCCAGCACTTGGGACTATAGAGACAGAAAGATTATTTCAAGGTCATCCTTATTCATAGAATTGAGATTTCATTTTGGTATCACAAGCAAAATAATCACTAGGAATTAAAATTTATTTTGAGTCAATTTTTAATGCCAATTCTACACAGCAGTTGAGAGTCCTTTGCAGAAAAATATACATTTACTTTGAAATATAAATACATCTTTTAGGAGGAATATGACCAGAATGATCCTTTGTACCATTGTCAACTTGACTCCTTCCTTGCAGACAGGTAGTCTTGTGAATTTGGCCATTGTCCTTTTTCCTCATAGTGTGAAGCCCTGTACTTATATGGAGTTATGCTTCTTGTCATCGACCAGAAGATTGAAGGAGAAGTCAGAGAGAGAATGCTGGTGTCTTACTATCGATACAGGTATTCCTGGTCTAACCTGTACACCCCCAATCGCTGCTGTTGATGACGTGCACCGTGTGCGCCGGTACTGTTGGGAACAGTGGCCTGGGATGAAGAATGCTAGAGAACACGCATCTTCTGAACACACCCGAATATAGCATTACTCTTTTGTGTAATATAATTAACAAATTACATTCCGTAAAAACTATATAAAATATACAATGCTCTATCTTAAGACTTAGCAGTGTAGAGGTATGATAATGGATTTGTCGTAAAGCAGGAATCTGAACTCTGAACGTTTTCACTTGAGGATAAATTTTAAGGAATTTTGAAATTTTTTAATGTTTTACTTTTGAGGTTTTCTTTTTTAGTTTTCAATCAAGACGCCTTGGCAGCCATAAAGAAATGAAGGCGCTTTCTGTTGTCATTCTCATGTGGATGACCAAAAAGTTATCATTCTGGATCAGGTTGAAAGGTGGATTCTCCCCCATACATGCACAGCCACAGAAACACCCAGGCCTTGTGTTACGTGAGTCAGTGCAGAGATGTGTGGCTGCAGGAAGTAGGGCCCTGAGGAGCCACTTGCTTTTTGGTTTCAGCACCTCTCATACATGTTTTCAGTCTTTTGAAAAAATGTGTCCAAAAAATAGATACATGGGGCTGGAGAAACGACTTAGCGGTTAAGAGTATTTGCAGACTTCTAGAAGATCCAAGTTGATTTTCCAGCACCCACATGAGGCAGCTCACAACCACCTATCACTCTAACTCCAGGGGATCCAGTGCCCTCTTTTGGCCTCCACAAGCATCTACATACATGTGGACATATGTACACACACACACACACACACACACACACACACACACAAATAAATAATAAGTCTTAAAAAAAAAAAAAACGCCGGTCAGTGGTGGTGCATGCCTTTAATCTCAGCACTCAGGAGGCAAAGCCAGACGAATCTCTGTGAGTTCAAGGCCAGCCTGGTCTACAGAGCAAGATCTAGGACAGGCACTAAAACAACACAGAGAAACCGTATCTCGAAAAAAACAAAAACAAACAAACAAAAAAAAACCAACCAGTGTTAAGTGCCAAGTATGATATCTCTGAGTTCAAGGACAGTCTGGTCTTCAGGACAGTGAGGGCTACATAGAGTAACCCTGTCTTGGGGGAAAAAAAAAAAAAAACACAAAAACCCTGAATACAAATTGTCAAAAACCAACTCACAGAGGAAACAGTTGGTAAGCAGGGGCCATTATGAATTTAGGATAAAGATATGATGAGTAGAATTCACAGGAATGACCAAGAGAGACAGGTCCTCCCCAGAGGACTCTCTCAGGACATCACATCATCTGTAGCACCTGCTAGCACTCTGCCTACTCTGTTAATTAGCCTCTAGCTGCTCATCTAGCCTATTTCTTCTCAAGTTTATCATCTCTGAAGGGATTGTTCACTGCTGTGGATCATTCATTCCATCCATTTGTCCATTCACTGTCTTACATCCATGTTGGAGAAATGAAATGTGAGTCACCTCTGGGCCTTTTGGAGAAGATCGAGTGTGAAGGTGAAACTTGAACATGCCTTTACTCGTGAAAGTGCCCAGGGAAACAAAATCTAAATAATATGAGGACAAAGAAAGGGAAAATGTTTGCTTTTGGACCTTAGCTTTGGAAACTCAGTTTTGTCCCCTGGGGAATAGCATCCCTGGAATGTAGCTCCATTGCCTATGGGACACTGTTGCAATTCAGTAGTGGTGAAGGAGATCTGATATCAGGTGTAAGGTATTTAAGATGAGTTCATGTCTTACAGAGGTCAGTATTCCAGCATGAAAAATCCCAGATATTTTTATGAGGTCTCTGCAGCTTGCCAATAGAAACTCAGTAGTATAAAGGCACATTAACATAATTTTTAAAGTTTTTTTTTTTTTTTTGTAAAATGTAAAATGTTCCATAATTCTGAAGTTCAAGAAACTGCACACCTATGATCCCAGCACTTGGGAGGCAGAGGCAAAAGGATTTCTAATGTTTGAGGCTAGCCTGGGCTACGTAGTGAAACCCTATCTCAAGAAATCCAGGCGTGCATGCACGCAGGCACACACACATACTCTACATAACTCATTTGGTAGTCAAATCTGAACCTGAAATCATTTGGAGTCAAGACCTACCCAGAACAGATGTGCCTGTGTCTTCTTCATTTATCTTATCTCTGTAAGGTAATTTTACTCTTAATTATTAGCATCTATTGAACTTGAGACACCAACTCAAAACCTGCTGTGGTATTCTCTAGTGTATTCCAAATGCTATATTGCTTGCTTTTATATTTGAAAAGTATGATGAGACAGATCCAGCTCCATGGATTTGGAAAGTGGGCTGTAGACCTTGACAGAGAACCAGTTCATCCCCTTCAAATAGGCTTTTCAGATGTGTGCTTTTGAATGGTAGGGTTCTAATGGAGCCGCTGTCATTTTGGGATGCAGTCCTTGGCTTTTAGACTTAGGTGTTTCTGATGTGTGATTTCTTCGGTTCTTTTCTTGTGATTCTCTTGACTCAGTGCTGCTCGTTCCTCTGCTGATTCAAATATGGATGATATTTGTAAGCTGCTACGAAGTACCGGCTATTCCAGCCAACCAGGAGCCAAAAGACCACCCAACTATCCCGAGAGCTATTTCCAGAGAGTGCCTATCAATGAGACTTTCATCAGCATGGTCATCGGACGCCTGAGGTCTGATGACATTTACAACCAGGTAGGAGTCAGCGGGGCTGAATAAAATTTGAAAGATGGGATTTATTTTCCTCCTTAGTTATTCCTTTTCTTTCTTCCCTCCAGTGAGTCAAAACAGCAGCTAGAAACTATTTGTAAAAGCTTTTAAACGGTACTACAAGGTCAAGGAATGGAAGCTATGAAGTTTGGGAGAATCAGGTTTCAGGGAAAAGATGGAATGTGAGCAGTTAGAAAGAAGGTGCATTCTTTTAAGTCATCCGTACAAGACACAGTTATTAAGAGTGCATGATGCGTTCATTCATGGGCTAGGTGCCAGGGGTTCTGGTCCCCACCCAGAGTGGACTTGTCACTTAGGAAGGAAGACACCCACCAGAGGTGTGCGTGTTAGCTTGGGGGAAACAAGTGTGCCATTGGAGCATGCAGCAGTGTGGCAGGATCGCAGCAGCTGACAAAGTGGAGCAGAAGCAGTCTAGACAGAGCTGGCAGCCTGAGCAGGCCTAGAAAGATCCTACAGCATCTGAAAGGGAACTCCCATTCCTCACCAGTGTGCACACCATAAGACAGACAGAGGGGATTGCTGTGCTCTGGCTTCTCTCCAGATTGTGGAACTTTCCCCAAGGGAGTTACCATTGGACTTTATTGTTCTGGGGAAAACATGAGTTCATGTATATTGCTATAAGGTAGGATGTCATTGCCACAGAGTAGACCTGCCCTGGGACAGCTCTCTTTGGTGGCCCAGTCCTTTTTCATATTGAGTATGTTTAGTGTAGATAAGACTTTTTGATTCTTGGGTTCTTTTCTTAAAACATTCAGAATCATACATTATGTGCAGATGCAAGGACTTTATAGTATCTGTTGCTGTTTGCTGAGAATTGAGTCTAAATCAACCTCACGGAGGTTTGTTCACAGTCCATTTTCTCTGTTTCACATGACAACCCTGCAGAGTAAACATTATCTCCATGTTGCTATGGAGGAAGCTAAGACTTGGATGCCTTCAACAGCTGAACCACAATTTAAATTCAGATGTGCATGGAATCAGAGTCCATGCTATTTCCTCACATCTCTTCCCACTCTTCTCCTTCCCTTAGGGAAGGAGGGGTTAAGCTGTGTGTGTTCTGTGTGTCACCTCTCTCTGTCCTGACCTCCCCTGTCCCTGGTTCTGACTGATAGATCAGATTCTCTTGGTTCTCGGTATTTGGAAAGAAGCCTGAAAAACAGTTTCTGCAAAGTTCCAAGTTTAGGGGACAGCCTCATCCACCAGGTATAAGAAGAACAATCTGGAGAGAAAAGAGTTGAGCAGACACATCTGAGGAAAGACATGGGGCATTCTGTTTTACAGCCTCAGGCCCTTTCAAAGGACAGACACACAGACATGTATAGAAAATCTAGGATGGGGTGGTTGTGCATACTCTGATTGAGCCACGCCAACTACCACACACAGTTTAGAACCTCAGTACTTTTGTGTACAGGATGGAGGGGTTGGATCAGTGGTTCTCAGTCTATGGGTCATAACCCCTTTGAGGGTCAAGTGACCCTTTCACAGTGGTCACCTAAGACCATTGGAAAACACAGATATTTACATCATGATTCATAACAGTAGCAAAATTACAGTTATGAAATGGCAACAAAATAATGTTATGGTTGGGGGTCACCCCAACCTGAGGAATAGTGTTAAAGGGTCACAGCATCAGGAAGATTGAGAACCGCTGGATTAGATAGTCTCTGTAGGTGAGCAGCTTCAGAGAAGCTAAGAAGAAAGCTGTGGATGCTAGATTTTGCATACACTGCCAACAGCTGCACTCCAGCCAGAGGAAGGCTTGGCTGTCCTTCTCAGCCTCATCTTGGGGTTTGCCGTTTCTATAGGTCCGAGGCACTGGGTCCTTGACCTGGCTGTACCTGTACCTTCTCGGCAGTACACAGTCGCTCAGGGCTTCCTTGGCTCCCCACACACTGCAGGGCCACTTCCTTACCTGCAGGATCCATGTGACCTTGCTGCATGTGTCCTTATGATAATTTCTCCCCTCCCTGCTCTTGTTAGTTCAAGCTGATAGGTGCTGTGTAGCCCAAGAGTATTACCTAATATGTAAGAGTGTAGATGCCTGGAGAGCACAGACATGGAGAACTCAGCAGAGGATAGTATTAAAAATCCCAGGCAGGGCCAGGCAGTAGTAGTGCATGCCTTTAATTCCAGCACTCAGGAGACAGAGCCAGGCAGATCTTTGTGAGTTCGAGACCAGCCTGGTGTACAAAGTGAGTTCCAGGATAAGTACCAAAGCTACACAAAGAAAGCCCCCCCCCCCCGTCTTGAAAGAAAAAAATCACAGGCAAGTGTTCCATTCTTACATGAGTTCTAGAAAGCAGTTGTTGAGCTGAGTTAAGAACCTCCATTGGGATGATGGCGGAGGTCAAATTTCCATGACTTGGTGAACAAATAGAAAGGGGTAAGAATCACAGTTTTATTTAGTTGCAGTCCGTCCATCAGTTCTAAGAGACAGTCTGTGTATGATAGGAAAGACAAATGGCAACGAGGTGGGGGTGCGGGGTTAAGACGTTTTTGTAAGGAGAAAACAGAATTGCAGTAGAGTCGGGGCCTGAAAGGAAGGAATGTTGTGACCCGAGATAAGAACAAAGAACGAAGTTCCACGGCTGCTTCCAGGGGCCAGGGTCTGGAAGCTGGTGAGACTCTAGAAACTGCTGTTGGCTTCAGGCATGTGTACGGGCTGTCGGCGGCACTGCCCTCTCTGGGTGCTGTGTTGCAGGTCTCTGCCTACCCTCTGCCAGAACATCGAAGCACTGCCCTGGCGAACCAAGCCGCCATGCTGTACGTGATTCTCTATTTTGAACCTTCCATTCTCCACACCCACCAAGCAAAAATGAGAGAGATCGTGGATAAGTACTTTCCGGATAATTGGGCAAGTATTCCTCCCCCTTTTGCAAATTTGTCACAGAGCTAACTTCCCAGGGCCAAGTGTGGAAGACAACAGTAGCCAAGGCTTAGGACACAGAGGCCAGGGGATCAGGAGCTCATTCCCAGCCACTTAGTGACTTCAAGGCCAGACTGGGGGAAAGGAGAACATAATCAAAGTATATTGTATGGAAAATTTTTGTTTTGTTTTGTTTTTTCGAGACAGGGTTTCTCTGTGTAACTTTGCGCCTTTCCTGGAACTCACTTGGTAGTCCAGGCTGGCCTTGAACTCATAGAGATCCACCTGGCTCTGCCTCCCGAGTGCTAGAATTAAAGGCATGTGCCACCACCGCCGGGCTGGAAAATTTTTAATTAAAAATTCTTTTAAACAGAAATAAGCAGAACCCTTCTATTCTTTTGCCTTTTAAATTTTTTTCCTTTTATTTATTGTATACGTTTCCATGTGTAAAGGTCAGAGGAGAACTTGGGAGTCATTTCCTTCTGCCATGTGGGCCCCAAGGATTGAACTCAGGTCCTTGAGCTTGTTAGCAGGCGCTTTAACCCCAAGCCACCTTTCCAGCACGTTCTTTTGGCCTTTAACCTAGAGGCCTTTTTATAGAATTTTTTATAGAAAAATTTTTATAGAAAAAATTCTATAAAAAATTGGACACACACAAAAAAACCACTGGAGCAGAAGTATTCTGTGTAGTAAGAATTATATGAATCATGACATGAAGAACTAACCAGTTAGTAAAAAAAATTCTACACAAACACAGTAATATTTTCCTTCAAATAGATACTCTGAATGTAAAACCATATATTGAAATGTATCTTAATTTGGCTATTGAGAATATAAGCCAGGACTGTTCATTCTTTGTTTTATGAATGAAGGTCAGCTATATGAACTTAAGGTCTTTTATGAACTTAAGCTAGCATAGTTCTCCTACCTTGTCAGATTTTGAATAGGAATTTCACTTTCACCTGTAATATGGTTGTGGTGGATCTGGAATGGTTTAGGTTACTCTAGGGGTGTGCTTATGCCATTTAAACTTTGTTTCACATAAAACTGTGAACACATCTTTTACATAGGAAATGTTCCCAGAGCAAAGAGTTTTCACGGTGATACAGTGACTTGGGTCAGGTTCTCAGCTACCAGGTTTTGTTCCACTTCTCACGACTGAATCACAACTGCCGAGTCACACTGGCTGTTAAAAGACACTTGCAGTTCACTGGCAGTGTGAGAACAGCCAACATTAGGAGATGATGGTTGCTCTCAACCTGTGACTTGAACTCAGGAGCTTGGAGTTGAGCAACCAAAAGGAAAACTGGTAGTTTTGCCTTGTGTTGCCAAACTGAATCATTTTGACCATAGAGCTGTGGTCACAGCATCCTGAAATATACCACCTGAAAATGCACCTCCCACACGTGTGACCCAAGAGATTTTTAAAACAATACCAATAAAAACAACTTGTGAGAAATTATCAGACAAGAGAGAATGTTAAAGAAAATCATTAGTAGAGATAAGGAGATATCATATAAAATGCTTAAAATGGATAATCTACAGAGATGATTGACAGTTGTGAAGTTATATGTACCCAATAACACCCTCAAAATACATAAAACATGATTCTTGGAGTCACATGGGAAAATTTGACGAAACTAATCACAATGGAAAATTTTTTATGTATCTCTTCCAAACATAAATTGTTTCATAAATGTTACATGTGTGTTTGAAGAATATATATGAAAGTTGATATGTAGTAGATCATTAAAGAATTCAACAAAGTAAAAAGGTTTATAGGCTATATTTTCTCACTATAATGCGATTATAACTAAGCATTAAAAAGATGTGTTTAAATGTTTGAGAAAAAGTGTATACCCACATGGCTTTTGTGTAAAGGGACCATATTATAAATTAAAAACAAAAGCCTAGAGTTGTGCATTATGAAAGTGCTACACAACAAGCTTTGTGGAAAATGGGTAAAACTGCTCTTAAGAAATTATGACGCAGAATTTACTTTCTAAAAAGCAAGATTAAAAGATAATGAATGGGGCTGGAGCCATGACTCAGTGGTTAAGAGCATGGCTGCTCTTCCAAAGGACCTGAGTTTGATTCCCGGCACCCATATGACAGCTCACAACTGTCCATATCTGCAGTTCAGATCTAAAACCCTTTTGTGGCCTCAGTGGGCACCGGCACACAAATGATACACAGACATAAGTATAGGAAAGCATCTATATATGTAAAATAAAAATTAAAAATCACTTAATGTTGACATCAATAAGTTCGTTTGAAAGCTCTCAAGAGTCCTAAATGTGTGTGTGTGTGTGTGTGTGTGGTGCAGTGAGGCGCTCACAAATGCCAGAGTTCAAGTGATCAAATTTAAATCACCAGGCCTGTGTGGCAAATGCCTTTTCTCACTGAGCCATCTAGCCATCCCCATCAGTGACTTTTAAGAGCATAAAAATAAGAAAACTGAGCTCGCATGATGGCGCCAGAGAAAGACCCTGTCTTAAAAAAAAAGAGACTGCTTTCTCTTCTTAGTCTCTGCTTGTCTCTTCTGTCGTTTTGGGTATTGTTTTGTTTTTCCATCTAGAAATCTAACACTCAGCAGTGTGGAAGGGTAAGGTTATTCCACTTACTTTACCATGAAAAGCAGACTTGTCTCTGTTTACTTGGAGAGCCCTAGGTTTTCACGAACATGAATTAAAACTTGAAAGAGAGGGCCCTTTTGCCCACAACTTTGCCTTTCCCTGCCTCTTTCCCTGCCGGAAGCCAGTGCTGGGCAAGTACTGAGTGGCTGTCTCTTCTTTCAGGTAATCAGCATTTATATGGGCATCACCGTTAATCTAGCCGATGCTTGGGAACCTTATAAAGCTGCAAAAACTGCCCTAAACAACACCCTTGACCTCTCCAACGTCAAAGAACAGGTAGGCTCGGGCTAGCCATGGGTACCCTAGGACATCCAGCCTAGCTTATAGGAAACAAGCTAGGTACACTTCCATGGAATCTAGAAAATATACTGCTGTACATCGTACTGCATGACCAGAAGCTGAAATGTGTACATAGAATTAATTGTAGGTTTTTAACCTGGGTGACAGGAAATAGAGACTGGGGCCCTAAAAAAGATTCAG
Organism: Peromyscus leucopus; assembly: GCF_004664715.2. NCBI lineage: Eukaryota > Metazoa > Chordata > Mammalia > Rodentia > Cricetidae > Peromyscus > Peromyscus leucopus. Next base: position 65,565,946 of record NC_051080.1, on the reverse strand, counting down.
TACCTAAGATGAGCAGTGTGACAGGGTCCCAGTTAACTTTGTCTCCTCTTATGTGAAGGCCATGTCCTCTGAACAGAGCTGGCTTGAAGCTTTTAGCAATAGGGCAAACGCTGAGATGAAAAATGAGTGATACTCTATTGTTGGAATTTAAGTCAACCCTTCTGGTGTGCTGACTGGTTCATTTAAGCACAAGACTCCATATATTCATTTCTGAGTTGTGTAGTTATATTCTTCTCTGGTAAGAGCACAGGCAGGAGGACATAGCTGAGGAGATAGAGGAATATAAATCTTTTATTCAAATGTGTACTTACTATTTCTGAATGGGAACATTCTCCTGCTTGGCTGTCAGGGTCACAGAGCTTCCACTGTAGGTAGAACAGTATTGGCTTCAAAACCTCTGTCATGTTTTATTCAAGTCAGTTGAGCTCCTTAAATAATGCACAGAACTATTTCAGTGTTGGCCTGTCTCCTAGAGGTGTATTAGGACAGTGGCATTCGATGTCTACTGATGTCAGAGCATTAATTTTTCATTACTCAAATTCTTTTCCAAATTTGCATTTTCTCACTGTGACATTTTAAGAAGCTACTTCAGAACTTTAAGCCAGCTTGACTAGGTTAGTAAGGTTGAACCCTTACTGTAGTGAAATCAAATGACCAGGATTCTAAAAGACTATCAGAAAAATCCTGACTTTCTGCTGAGATCTATTCTTACTAAGCTTTAGGAACCTGTGGAAGTATCATCCTTTGGGTGTGGTGATCTCAGGACTGAAGACGAAAGCAGCACTGTTGGGAGATCAAGGCCAGTCTGACAGCTCCAAACCAAAGTCTAATCTTCTGAGCATGTCTGCTCTCTTCTACACTTGTCAACCGCAATGGGCAGACTAGGCAATGAGCCTCTGTTTTCATGTTTCTTTTCCATCCAAGAGTTGAAGGGATCAAGTCAGCGTAAAGGCACACACCTTTAATCCCAGCAGTTGGGAGAAAGAGGCAGGCAGCTCTCTCTGAGTTCAAGGACTGCCTGGTCTATGTAGTGAGTTCCAGGACAGCCAAAGCTACATAGTGAGATCCTGTCTTCAAACAAACAGACAAACAGACCAAAAAGAAAAAGAAAAAAATAAAATAAAATAAAGGGATCAGAGAGACCACCAGTCCAATTTGCCTTTAGACAAAGAAAGCAATATACAAAAGGGTAAACCCACCAGTGTTTAATCACACCCCAAACTAGAGTTGAGTCTCAGAATTCTGAGTACAACATTCCTTTTAAAACGGGTCATAAAACCAGTGTTGGTGGCGCATGCCTTTAATTCCAGCACTCGGGAGGCAGAGGCAAGTGGATCTCTGAGTTCAAGGCCAGCCTGGTCTACAGAGGAAGTTCCAAGACAAGATACCTGTCTCAAAAGAAAAAAAAAATCCAATAACTAGTTGCCCTTCGTGCTATAACTGTAATCCACGTGTTATCACCTCATGTAGAAATGCAGCTCTTGAGGAGGGAGGTGGGGAGGGAGAGGTGAATGGGTGGATAGATAAAGGAATGGCTTGTACTTGTCAGAGGAGTCAACTGAACGTGATTCATTTTCAAGATAGCTATTCTTCCATCTAATTCCAGCTGGTTATTTTTTTTTTATTTCAAAGGCGAGCAGATACGCTAGTGTCAGCGAAAAAGTGCACACTCAGGTGCAGCAGTTTCTGAAAGAGGGTTACTTGAGGGAGGAGGTGCTTCTGGACAATATCCCCAGGCTGCTGAACTGCCTGAGAGACTGCAATGTCGCCATCCGCTGGCTGATGCTTCACACAGCCGACTCAGGTAATGCCCATAAGGGGGAGGCCCTTACCCTGCCTCACATTAAGCTCGCCAGAGAAGTAAGGTCAGCTTCTTGATGCAGAGTAGTTAGCAGAGGGTGAGCCAGTACAGGAGATTCATGACTGGTAGTGATTTTTGTGTCAACTTGGAGAGGTCAACGACTCACCTGAGCAGATGTCATCTGGTAAGCACTGGTAGGTGGCTGGGAAATACGAGGACTTGTTCAAGAAGCTTGTCACTGAGCACACTGGGTAGGTCAGTTGTGAGCATACAAGGGATACTGCAGACCTGTGATAGACAGATGATGCCCCTCCCACCTTCACAGCTGTCCATGCCCTCATCCCTAGAACCTCTCAGTCCATGTGGAAGAGTGAGGAGGACATTGCCAATCACCTGACCTTAGATTGTCCCAGGAGACCCTGTGTAATCAAAGAGAGCCTTAAATCAGAAGAGTGAGGCAGGCAGATCAGAAACAGGTGTGGCACCAGGCATATGACTTGACCAGCTTCTTAAATGTTTTTCTCATAAGCTGTTTTCCAGGTTTTTGCATGTTTTGCTTCTTAGTGTGTAGGTCCATGTACACTTGACTTACCCACAGTGTAAATTTAATCATCAAATTCACACACTTGTAAGACTTTCTGTTTTTGTCTATGTGCATGTGTCTGTGCGTGCTAGGTGCCAGATCCCTTGGCGCTAGAGTTTCGGTTTTGAGCTGTTTGATGTGGGTGCTGGGAAACAAATGTCCTCTAGAAGAAGAATTGCCCTGAAGTGCTGAGCCATCTCTCCAGCCCACTGACCTGCTTTTAATACACTGAGTTTCTCTTCTACACAAACTCTTTCTGATTTCAAGACTTTTCCCCACCGACACAGTTTATAACCTTCCCTGTCGAGTTCATGTAAACCACACAGACGCTCACTTGGGCCTGTCCCACCCTGTTACATAGGTATTTCTATACATTTAATCAGTGGGAAATTCTTGCTCTTTCTAGCCTGTGACCCAAACAACAAACGTCTTCGTCAAATCAAGGACCAGATTCTGACAGACTCTAGGTACAATCCCAAGATCCTCTTCCAGTTGCTGTTGGATACTGCACAATTTGAGTTTATACTCAAAGAGGTAAAAACACTAAATGAATAACCTTAGTCTTTGGGTTTTTATTTTCTTTTAAAATAAAATATTTTTAGACAAGATTATGATTTAGTTGTGTCTCTGACTCAAGCTACAGATTTTTTGTCTAGGCCTGTATTTTTATAGAAAAGTACAGAATTAAGCATGTAACAATTACTTCATGATGGAGGAAGTATACCAGGTTGTAGAGATTAGTCTAATGAGGAATATGGAAATTAATGAGAATCACTTATGAAAATACATGTGAAAACTGGGATTTGGGTCTGGGGTGACGACTCAGAGGTTAATGGCTTGCTGAGTGTCTTAGTTAGTGTTACTATTTTTATGATGGAACACCATGACCAAAGAAACTTAGGGAGGCAAGTTTGGCTTTATTTATTTGGCTTACACTTCCCCACCGCTGTTCGTCATCAAAGGAAGTCAGGACAGGAACTCAAACAGGGCAGGCACCTGGAAGCATTAGCTGATGCAGAGGCCATGGCGGGTGCTGCTTGCTGGCCTGCTCCTCTTGACTTGCTCAGCCTGCTTTCTTATAGAACCCAGGACCAGCAGCACAAAGGTAGCACCAGCTGTGATGGGCTGAGCCCTCCCCCATCAATCACTAAGAAAATGCCCTGCAGGCTTGCCTACAGCCTGATCCTAGGGATTCATTTTCTTAATTGAGGTTCCCTCCTCTTAGGTGACTTTAGCTTCTGTCCAGTTGACAGAAAACTGTCCAGTATACTGAGGAAGCTTGAGGGCTAGAATTCGGATCCCGAGAACCCACTCACATGCCAAGTGGATGTGGCAGCCCACCTGTAATAACAGCTTCCTGAGGCAAGATGGGATCCAAGAGCAAGCAGGCTAGTAAGACTCGCCATACTTGCAAGCTCTTGATTTGATTGGCAGACCCTGCCTCAATGAATAAGATGAAAGAGTGACAAAGGAGTATTCTAATTGGGGCCTCCATGTACACGTTGACCCACATACATGCACAAATATGCATACACATGGACATGCACACTACACACGTGAAAAATGGGGGTGGTGGTGCTAAGATTTGTACTCTGAAGGAAAGGAACCATAGACACAGACATCCTGGGAACAGAAGCCAGAGCTTCTGATGAGCTTGGAGAGGATCTGCCATGACGGTAGGCAAAGTAAGAGAACGTGCTGGAGAACATTTTAGAGAGGTGAACAATACAGTCCTGCTGTGTAAAACCGTGTTTCAGTTAACGATCACATACACAACAGTGGTCCCTTAAGGATCTATTATCTTGGGCTGCGTGTGGTGCTGCATGCTGTTAACTCCAATGAGAGCAGGCCTGGGCTGTCTGACTTACCAAGTCGACATTTCTAGTGAAGAGTCAGTTCTCTGGACTCTGGAAGTGTGTGAGCAGCTGTTTGTGCCAGTTCACATGGAGAGGAAACAGGAGTGAGACCCAAGGGCGGTGTCCAAGAAGAAAGAGCTGGAAAGACAAAAGCAGATGGGGCAGCAGTGGCCTGGACTGTGACGCTGCAGCTTCCTCTTACTTTCTCTGATTCCTGCATCATGCTCCAACTGACCTAGAACTCCTTCTCCTTCCTCCTGAGAAGTGCAATAATTGGACCTGTATTTCCTTTGATCTTTGTGAAATGGTGAATTTCCTAACATGCTTCACAGCCAAGTTCAGTCCTGAGAACCCAGGGTAAAGAGAGAGAACCAATTCCAGAAAGCTGCCCACATGTTCCATAGCACGTGTGCCCACGCTCACACATACATCAGCTCTATCCACATGTTCCATAGCACGTGTGCCCATGCTCACACACATACATCTCTATCCACATGTTCCATAGCACATGTGCCCACGCTCACACACATACATCTCTATCCACATGTTCCATAGCACGTGTGCCCATGCTCACACACATACATCTCTATCCACATGTTCCATAGCACATGTGCCCACGCTCACACATACATCAGCTCTATGCACATGTTCCATAGCACATGTGCCCACGCTCACACATACATCAGCTCTATGCACATGTTCCATAGCACATGTGCCCACGCTCACACATATATCATCTCTGTCCACTTGTACCATAGCATGTGTGCCCACGCTCACACAAACATCATCTCTGTCTACATGTAACATAGCACGTGTGCCCATGCTCACACATACAATAAGTAAAATTTGGTTTAAACAAATGAATGCAGTGGCCATACTCCATCCCCAGTTCTGTCTTCAGATAGGAAGCCTGACCCACTCAGCCTGTATGGCTTTGCCCTGGTCACGACACTGCTTTATCCCAGGCACTCAGAACGACAGGGTAGATTCCATAAGCCTCAGTGTTCCTCATCCTTTTACATGTCATTTACTGGTCAAGTGTCCTCTCTGGATGACTAAGCCTCTTCCTCCACAGACCCCACAGTGTCACCCACCCTGATTCTCTCTCTGCAGATGGAGCCTCCTTGAACTGTTCCCCTTCTCAGTTTCATTATGATGCTGATCAGTGCAGGTTCTCTTAAGAGGAAGATTAGTATTCGTGCATATTTCTCTCATAAGAGGACAGTATAAACATCCTGTACTTGTGTGATAAAGCATGTCCTTTGATTAGATATCAGTATGGTTTTAGTTTTATTTTCCAGGGGAGAGAAAAACAACCCCAAGTTACATTTTCTTCTCTGGCCAACTCTGCATAGGCTTACATTTCATGGAGAGAATTCATAAACAGAATCGCCATCTAATGTAGCAAGAAGGAACTTACATCAGCCATTTAGTTCATTACCATGTCCTCCAGCAAGATAATACTCAACACTTCTGTGACTAAATTAGAATTATGGAAGTTGTTCTCTAGAAAAAGCCATAGAACAGTGGTCACAAATTTAATTATATATTCAAGTGCTGATTCCCAGGCCTATCCTCAAGACCTTCAGAATTGAATCTTCAGGGCTTGGGAAACTTTTCAAGCCCTCTGGGTTGTGCTTATGTGCAAGTAGCCTGGGACACCTGTCTGGCTTCCCCTTTCAGATTTTATGATGTAGTAATGTTAAGAGTTGGTGTCAGGGTCAATGGTAATTTCGTGTGTGTGTGTGTGTGTGTGTGTGTGTGTGTGTGTGTGTACACAAACTAATTTTTATAGATGTATGCTGTGTGTATGTGTGTTCTCACGTGTAGGTGCATGTGTGTGAGGGGGTGCACACATATGGATGCCAGAGTTGATGTTGGGTGCCTTCTTAGGTCACTTGCAATTTATTTGTAGAGCATGGTTATCTTAGTTAGGGTTTCTATTGCTGTGAAAAGACACCATGACCACGGTAATTTTTTGTTTGTTTGTTTGTTTGTTTTTCGAGACAGGGTTTCTCTGTGTAACAGTCCTGGCTGTCCTGGAACTCACTCTGTAGACCAGGCTGGCCTCAAACTCACAGAGATCCACCTGCCTCTGCCTCCCAAGTGCTGGGATTAAAGGTGTGCGCCACCACCGCCCAGTAACCATGGCAGTTTTTTATAAAGGAAAAGCATTTAATTGAGGCTGGCTTACAGTTTCTGAAGGTTAGTCCATTATCGTCATGGCAAGAAGCATGGCAGCATGCGGGCAGACATGGTCCTGGAGAAGGAGCTGAGAGCTCTACATCTTCACCCTCCCCACCCCCACCCCCACACAGTTTCCCTGTGTAACAGCTCTGGCTGTCCTGGAAATCTCTTTGTAGACTAGGCTGGCCTCGAACTCACAGAGATCCGCCTGCCTCTGCCTCCTGAGTGCTGGGACTAAAGATGCACACCCCCACTGCCCAGCTGAATTCTACATCTTGATTCACAGGCAACAGAAAGTAAACTGTCCACCACAGTGGATATAGCTTGAGCATAGGAGACCCCAAAGCCTGCCTCCTCAGTGACACACTTCTTCCAACAAGACCACACCTACTCTAACAAGGCCATGCCTCCAAATAGTGCCATTCACTCTGGGGCCATTTCCTATCAATCCACAATGGTCTCTTACCAAACCTACAGCTCAGCAGTTTCAGCTAGTCTAGCTAGCTGATTTTTCCTGTGGGATCCCCTGTCTCTGCCTCTACACCTGCCTGGATTTTGTATGGGTTCTGGGGATCTGAACTCTGCTCCTTACTTGCACCACAAACACCTTATCCACTGAGCCACATCTCCAGCCCTCTGTCGCATATTTTTTTTTTTAAAGTAAATTGGGATTCATTGAGGATCTCTTTGTAAACTGTCTGATCGGAATCTTCTCTTACGCATATTTTTTTTAAAGTAAATTGGGATTCATTGAGGATCTCTTTGTAAACTGTCTGATCGGAATCTTCTCTTACGTAATAAATCTATCTTGTCCACAGATGTTCAAGCAAATGCTTTCAGAGAAACAATCCAAATGGGAGCATTACAAGAAGGAGGGCTCCGAACGGATGACTGAGCTTGCTGATGTCTTCTCAGGGGTGAAACCACTAACCCGAGTGGAGAAAAATGGTAATGCTGAAGAGGAGTTAGGGTGTGTTTGAGATACGTGTTTGTATTATTAAAGCCTTAGAAAATGGCTGTTACTTCCTCCCACTGCTGTCAGAAAATACTTGGCAAAACAAACTTCAGGAAGGGAGGGTTGATTTTGGCTCATGGTTTAAGGGCACAGCCCATCACGGCAGAGGAGGTGCGGAGGCAGGGGTGTGCGGCAGCTCTTACATTGCATCTGAGGTCAGGAAGAGGGGAGGGGGAAGCGGGAAGCGCTGGTGCTCAGCTCACTCCCATTTTAAGTCTGAGATGTCAGCCAATGGCATGGTGCTGCCCACAGTCAGAGTGGGTCGTCCCTCCTCAGCTAAACCTCTCTGGAAAGACCTCCACAGACATGCCCAGGGTGTCTCCTAGGTCGTTCTAAACCCAGTCAAGTGGATGGCCAAGATTAACCATCACTCCAGCCGATTTAAGGAGTCCTGGTCTCATCATGGTGTCCTCTGCCCCGATGGCAGGACTCACAGCAATCTACAGTCTGTGCTGCTTCTAGCTGGTTCTCTCTTAGGCAACCACAAATCTGCTCTAGACTTCATGCTTTGTATCTTGTCTTTAAAAAAATGAACCAGGGGTTCCTATAACTGGTTCAGTGCTAGAGTTGAGAGGCATGTTTTACCCCACCCCAATATTAGATAAAACTCATCACTGTGTTTATTTGCAACTGGGGGAAGGAAATGAAGGCCAAAGAGCTCTTGTGATCTTGTAGAAGAACATGTCACCTGAGGTTATTAATAACTACTGACCTAGATCCTAAGATTATTATCTTCTAATCTTGGTAAGTTGTCTTAGTTAGGGTTTCTTTTGCTTTAAAGAGACACCATGACCATGGCAACTCTTGTAAAGGAAAACACTTAATTGGGGTGGCTTACAGTTTCAGAGGTTTAGTCCATTATTGTCATGGTACGACATGGTGGCATGCAGGCAGACATGATGCTGGAGAAGAAGCTGAGATTCCTACATCTTCACCTGCAGGCAACAGGAAGTAGTCTGTCTCGCTGGGTGTGGCTTGAGCATAGGAGACCTCAAGGCCCACCCCCACAGTGACACACTTCCTCCAACAAGGCCACACCTCCCACTGGTGCCGCTCCCTTTGGGGCCCATTTCTTTTCCAGCCACCACAGTTGTTTTCCAGAGCACCTACACATCTAGTGGGGGCCGTGGGTTGTTCTTTAAAGGGAACAGCCCAGACTTTACATTAATGATTATAATCCTGGTTCTTTTAGGAAATCTTACCTATAGAAAAACTGTAGCATCTTGCCATATTCTTTAAGATAAGAACCTCATAAACTTTCGCCCAGAGTTGGGAGAGTTGTCTGAGCAGTTAAGAGCACTTGCTCTTATTGTAGAGGACCCAGTCGCGGTTCCCAGCACCCCCATGGCAGCTCACAAGTGCTTGTAACTCCAGTTCCTTACAAGTTCCTGTAACTCCAGAGGACCTAATACCCTCTTCTGGCATTTGCAGGCACTGCACACATGTAACACATGTACATACATGTAGGCAAACACATAAAATTTAAATAAATGAATCTTTTTTCAAATCTCTCTTGAAAGACCACTCTGACCACTGGTTATCAGTACAAATGGCACCCCTTAAACTGTTCAAAACTCCACATCTCTCTGCTCGTACCTCAGTTCTGACATGTTGGTCTCCACCTTGCCCAGAAGTCTCTGCTCATGTCTGTCCTTCACCTTGATAGATAGCCCTCATTTCTGACAACCCAAATCTTTATCCATCGTCACTTCTCCAGAAAACTCCTCAGTAACTCCATGTCCTGTCCAGCAGTCAGTACCCTTCTGACCCCTCCCATGCCCATGAGCACCTTAGCACTTACCTTTGCAGCGTAAGTATGTTCCTTTAATCCTTTAGTGGTCCGTATCATAGACTGAGCTGTTCATACAGAAAATTTAATCTGTTCTGCCAGGGTATGTGCCCTCTACACTGGTGGTGGTGGTGGTGGTTGGAGAATTCTTGGGAGTGATGTTAAGCACATGGTAAAAGTAATGAGAACTGCATTTGTAAAAGATGAATTAAATTCAAAGCTACAGGACTTCTGGGTTTCAATATGCTTTCCTTGTTTCTGTATTAACAGAAAATCTTCAAGCTTGGTTCAGAGAGATCTCAAAACAAATACTGTCACTAAATTATGATGATTCTACTGCTGCAGGCAGAAAGACCGTGCAGCTGATACAAGCTCTGGAGGAGGTAAGTGTTGCAGAATATTTGTTTAACTATGTAAAGATGTGTTGCGTTTGTTTAACTATGTAAAGGTGTATTGCATTTGTTTATGTTGTGAAATATTTGTTTAATGATGTAAGGATGTGTTGTATTTGTTTAATGATGTAAAGATGTGTTGCTGTTTTACCTTGTCTGCCTAAGGCACCTGATTGGTCTAATAAAAAGCCAATAGCAAGGGAGGAGGTATAAGTGGGACTTCCTGTCAGGGAGAGTAAGGAGGAGGAGGAGGAATTGAGGCTGGGGGAAGAAGAAAGAAAAGAAATGCCAGGGAGTCTCCAGGGGCCAGACAGACAGACACAGAGGAGGCAGGAAAGTAGGACATACAGAATGAAAGAAAGGTAAAAAGCCCCGGGTTAAAATGTAGATGAAGAGAAACAGGTTACATTAAGTTAAAAGAGATAGTGGGATAAGCCAAAACTAAGGCTGAACATTCATAATTGCTAGTAAGTCTCTGTGTTTTTATTTGGGAGCTGATTTGCGGCCCAAAGAAAATTCCAGCTATAGGTAAGAAAGTCTTTTTCAGCCACAGTGCTTGGGCTGGAGAGTTGGCTCAGCAGGTAGGAAGGTATGATGCTCTTTCAGAGGACACAGGTTCAGTTCCCAGCACCCATGTCAGGCAGCTCACAACCACCTGTAACTCCAGCTCCAGGGAATCTGACACCCCTGGTCTCCGTGGGGACCTGCACTCATTCATATGCTCACACATGGACACGCGCAGACACATGCACACACACACACACACACACACACACAATTAAAAATAATTTTTAAAATCTCGAAACTATGTCTTAGGTCAGAAGTTACACCTTATAACCCACCTAATACTTTGCTCATAAGAATATATCTAAGAGGCTATTTCATCAGAAGCAACCCCTCTAGTGTTGTATTCGGTCTCCTAAAATTAGGCTGATAACTGACTGGTCAGCTGAGTTGAGCTGTAGCAACAATTGTGAATCTGAACTTGAATAAATATGTGGTTTTAGAAGCAGAATTATGAAAATAATCCAGAACTATTGGGGAGATTGTTATAAGGTATAAAAACAAAATGGTACATCTGGGTCTTCTTTTAGGTATGTAAAATGTTGTGTGCCTTTGGGAGAAAAATACTTGAAGTAAATATACAAAAAAATAAAAGCAATTAGTTACACAATGATAATATTTTTGTAAATAGTCTACTTTATTTTCTGAAATGTTTCATGTTTTTTATATACTCAAAAATGACTGTAAGTGGACTAGACTGTGACTCTAGCTTGCCATTTATTTGTCTGTTTATGTAGGTTTAAAATAAATAATCGGATCAGAACACTACCTCAGACTCCATTATTTAAAACATCAGCTATACTCTATCCATTAGTATAGTTAATATTTTCTACTTGACAAACTTTCTTACAGATTATTTCTATTTCTTTGACATTATTCTGATAGTCACTATAAATAGCAACCTCATCTAGTTAGCTCTAGTTAGCTCAGAGCATCTCACACCAGAATAACTACAAATGAGTACTTGTTTGGGGATTTCCTAGTCTGTAGCACCACTATAAACAGCTTTATAAGCCCCAGTTTATTTCCTTGCCGTATGTATTTTGGCATAGGGCCCAGGCCTCTTGAATGACACATGAAAATGTGAGGACTTCGGGAAACCTCGAGAACACGGTGGTGCACTGTGCCAGCACGTTGGTTGTGCTGTGACTCACTGTGGGCTTAGTAGTGTGGGCATCCTCGGGAAGAAGATGGCTTTCCAGGATGTGTGTATTTCTTCTAAAATGGAGGATGAGCGTGCTGGCTTGTCAGGTTGTCTGTACACAGGATGGAAGCAGGGGAGAGTTTTCTAATCCTAGATACTTGTGTATTTACCTTAGAGATTTCTGAAGCTTAATTTGAAATGAAAAATTTGGTCAAGAAATTGTTGAGGAGTGGTGAACTTTCTTTGAGGTTTTCAAGGAAGGGGTTGTACCAAAGAATTCTTTTTGTGAAATGGACTTGTGTAACACAGGTTCAGGAGTTTCACCAGTTGGAATCAAATCTGCAAGTCTGCCAGTTTCTCGCTGACACCCGCAAGTTTCTCCATCAAATGATCAGAACCATCAACATTAAGGAGGAAGTCCTGATCACAATGCAGATCGTTGGGGACCTTTCGTTTGCCTGGCAGTTAATTGACAGGTAACATGGACACACTGATGTTTACCCTTGATGAAGGCCACAAGTCCATCTGCTTACCATGTGTCCCTCTTTACAGTTTCACATCCATCATGCAGGAAAGCATACGGGTAAACCCATCCATGGTTACCAAACTCAGAGCCACATTCCTAAAGGTAAGCAGGGAACGGAAGTCCATCCGCCGGCAGAGGAAAGAGTCGGCTTTCGCTCTACCGTCATTGGTCACCATAGGATGCTATCCCCTTTGCACTAAACCTTTATGAAACGGTTCATAAACATCTGTGAAAATGCTCTAGGTCCTCCAGTATCCAACATTCAGCCAAGGTTTAGTTCTCTATGTAAAAATGAACATCCATGTCATGAGTATGCAAATTTGCTTTCATCTTTAATATAAATGGTAAAGTAGTGTGTATTTTCTAAAGTAAATCAGTGGCTCGTTATCAGTAAATGTTTGATCTGTATGCCTGCGTTATGACCTGTGTCCTGGGGCCACATGACAGTTTCATGGGTGAAAAGGAGTCATGAATGCAGAGCGCAGTGGAATAGCAGCTCTCCAGTCAGGGCGCATCAGAGTTACTTACCACAGCAGCTTCTCCACCTCATTGCTAGGTCAGTCTGTGGTGGGCCTGACAATTGACACGTCTCCCAAGTTCCCAGCTGCTGCCCGTGGTCAGTGTGAGAGACACTACCACAGTTAATAGATGGCTGCGGGGTTGGTTGTTTTCTTTTGTTTTTTATTTTTTATTTTTTTTTTTTATTTTTTTTTTTTTTTTGGTTTTTCGAGACAGGGTTTCTCTGTGTAGCTTTGCGCCTTTCCTGGAACTCACTCGGTAGTCCAGGCTGGCCTCGAACTCACAGAGATCCACCTGGCTCTGCCTCCTGAGTGCTGGGATTAAAGGCGTGCGCCACCACCGCCTGGCTTCTTTTATTTTTTAATGTGTTGTCGGAAACTGTTTGAAGCATTGATGAGGCTTGCTGGTTGTTTCCCTCTCTTGGGTGAAGCACCAATGTTGCATTGTAAATTCCACTTTGGGAAAGATATTTCTAGGGCATTTATGAAGCAAGAAACAGATGTGCATTGTTTCCCTGCAGCTCGCCTCTGCCCTGGATCTTCCCCTGCTGCGCATTAATCAGGCAAACAGCCCTGACCTCCTCAGCGTGTCTCAGTATTACTCAGGAGAATTGGTGTCGTACGTGAGAAAGGTAGGAAGTGCCTCGGCTGCATCTCAGTGACGTAACAAACAGCACCCTTCTGGTGTTTCATTTCCTCCGGGTGTCTTTCCAGAAATTTCCAAAAATGAACACGTTCTTGCTGCAGCCTTAGACATGCCAGTGTGACTTTGCTTTCTAAGGAAGTCACACTGGTTTTCACACACTCTCTGCCTCAGAGTGGCAGAAGCTGAGGAGCAGAGGTAACGTCCGTCTCCTCTTCGTAGTCAGAGCTGGCTGCTCAGTGGCAGAGCACAACTCACATTCCCTCACCAGAACCTAGTCCAAGTCTTCGTGAGAATGTTGGTCCTTGCTCCAGTCGTGACGGGTCAAGCACCCAGGAATGTCTGACTTCAGAGTCAGTCCATGTCACACATGGCCGAAAACTTTCCTGATGTTTCGGACATCGTGAACATTGGCCTTTTAAAATCTGTAACAGGAGCGTGATAAATCATCCTGAGCACTTCTAGGATTAACTTCATGTTCTCTGGGCTGTTGACGGCGGGAAGAAGTGAGCTTGAGCAATTATTTATTTTGTTTTGTTTTTGTTTTGAGATAGCTTACTGTGTAGCACTGGCTGGCCTAGAATTTTCTATGTAGACCAGGACAGCCTTGAACTCACAAAAGGGTTTCCTGCCTATGCCTCCATGGTGCTTAGATTAAAGGCATGCACCACATGTCCAGTGCCTTTATTACAGTTTTAAAGATAGTTCTTTTAAATTTCTCAGCACCTCTCTTGATGAGCAAACTGCCATCCTACACGCTGGTTGATACCCTTCTTGCTGTCATCTTCATTATTTATCAGCTAAAAATAATAGTACAGATACTCAGTTGTATTTCTTCCTTATCTTTTCATCAAAGGTTTTGCAGATCATTCCAGAAAGCATGTTCACATCTCTTCTGAAGATCATAAAGCTTCAGACCCATGACATCATTGAAGTGCCTACCCGCCTGGACAAGGACAAGCTGAGGGACTATGCTCAGCTCGGCCCACGATACGAGGTGCTGCATTCCTTTGGCTTCTGTCTTTCGATGTTTACAACCCAAACCGTGTGGCTCCTGGCACGTCCCAGGGAGCAGCAGTCACTGGTGACCGTGTTCTCACACGCTCATCGACAACATGGTTTGCAGTCTTTAGTGTCCTCACACCGTGACTCTGGAGATGTTGCTGAGTGTCCCTGAGAGCCTTTTCACCCCCGGGTTCTCTAGAGATGGAGCTCTTTCTCTTGAACATTCTGGCACTCTCCTTGTTCTTCCTGTGCTTCACAACCTTCTCACGTCCATGCTCCTTCTTTGTGTTTTCGATACTCAACTTAGGATTACATCTCAATAAACCCATCATAAGTTGAAAATATTGTAAGTGAAAATGCGTGTACTACAATCAGGCCACTGGGTAGTACAGCTCATCGTGAGGCCAGCCCTGAAGTTTAGACCTGAGAAACAGAACCAGAGAAGGGAAGTGCCGTTGAAGGACGAAGAACTGCTGACGGGGACCGTCCCCAGCATATCTAACAGCAGTCTTTCCTTGGACCACAGGGCCTCCCTTCCATCCCGGGAGCATGCGCACCGGTGTCCTTTACACACCACACAGCCATTTCCTGTAGCCTTTGCCCACTGCAGGATTATCGGCCAGTTGCTTAGCCTTGCATGGAAGTGAAGGTCCTCTCCTGTAAAGTGCTTCATCTCCCCATCTCCCCCCTTCTCTCTGTTAAAGGTTGCCAAGCTCACTCACGCCATCTCCATCTTTACTGAGGGCATCTTGATGATGAAAACGACCCTGGTGGGCATCATTAAGGTAACAGTCATGCTGCTGCTCGGTGTGACCTGTGATTGAACAGGAAGGAATGTGGCTGTCCTGTTGTGCTGCTCAGAAACTGTGTTTTTGCTCTTTTGTTGATGGAGAGAGAGCATTATAATCCTGATCATTCATGATTAAAGGCAAGCATATGACATGGAATTTCTTGTCACTCTCTCTGCTGGCTGGACACAAAGACACTTTACATACAGTGAAATGATTAAGATGTGAAGCAATTAAAAATTGTCCGTATATGCCATCTTTGTAATGTTATAAAATTATCACAAAACTTACTAAGATGAGAGAGTCCTGTGGAGGCGACAGGATTAATAATTCAGTCCACCCCTAGACAAATGAAACAGGAGCAGAAATTTTAAACTCTAACCTTTAGAAATAAGGTGGGAAAATGCACTGCCGACTCTCCTAGCCATCTGCTGTTTTCCTGACTTGTTTTCTCTGACTGCACTGAACGCCTGTGGTTTGCACTTAGGTGGATCCCAAGCAGTTGCTGGAAGATGGAATAAGGAAGGAGCTAGTTAAGCGAGTTGCTTTCGCCCTCCACAGAGGATTGATATTCAACCCTCGGGCCAAGGTACAGTGCCCAGAAGGGATCTGTCACTCAGCCCACAGTGTGCCCTGGAACACCTACCGAGATAGGCTCTTCTCTCTCCTGCATTTCCAGTGTGTGATTTGTGGTACCAACAACTGATACGCTTTTTGATCCTTCTATAATTTACTCATAAGAAAATCCCCTGTAAAACCGATTCTCTCTCCCCCTGCAATCCTGTGTTTAAGAACTGAACTGATGATACTCATGACTCAGAGTTACTTATTGTCAAAGAACTTGTTTACCATAAAGCAGGTAGAAACTATAAAGACGGGTTTTTTTTAAGTTTGCATTATCTATTTAAAAGTATGATAATTTTCCTCAAGAGAAAAATGAAACCCTGAAATTTTTACATAAGATAT
Source organism: Peromyscus leucopus (assembly GCF_004664715.2). Lineage (NCBI taxonomy): Eukaryota > Metazoa > Chordata > Mammalia > Rodentia > Cricetidae > Peromyscus > Peromyscus leucopus. The sequence continues at coordinate 65,550,169 of NC_051080.1, read as the reverse complement.
GTTTCACTGAAGGTGGAGTGGAGAGAGCATCTTGGCCCTTTTGGACAGAGGAATGGAAGAGGTAGGAAGCGACTGGTGGATGCTCCCTGCTTCTCTGATCACTCAGGATCTTACCCCGATATTTGACTCCCAATTTTTTATTGATGAAGATTAATTAGATTAACACTTCATCTGGCATCCAACTTGTGGGGCATGAATTCATGAGATGGTCGCTGCAAAGCCACGAACACCTGCCGGAGTCCCTGCCCCCCTGGCTGGCGTTTCCACTCTTTCTCCGAGCCCTCTGAGTGAGTCTGGGACTTTCCTGTTGCAGCCTCTCTACAACAGTCTCCAACTGCCACCCAGACTCCACAGGACCCAAACTCCAGAGGTGCCTGGGTTCCAGTGCCACTGCACTTATCGGCCCATGAGCCCATGACCGGCTGGCTCTGCCTTCAGGCAGCTCCCGCCACACATGCTTCTTCTGCATGGTCCCCTGTGCCTGTTTTTGAGACAGCTGGCTCCCTCTCCCCATGGGTTGCAGGCTTACCCTGGACTCCCTCCTCAGGCTGCTGCCACACTAGGTGGCCACCCGCCTTGACACCTGCTTGGGCTTTTATTGTTGCAACTGCCACACATTCTCAGCTCACAGCTGCAGCTGCAGCTGCCCTCAGCCCTGGGGTGCACCTTCTGTGTTCTCGACCCAAAGCCAGCCTCACACTTCACCATCAGCAGCAGCAGATTTGATGAGACACCTGAGAATTCTTAAAGGGGAGGAATTCGTTTTTTAAAAAAGGAGAGTTTTTTTTCCCATGTTAAAAATGAGAAGCAATATTATAATGGAGAGAGTTAGGTCTCTGTGTGATTCCACAATGGATGGTTTTAAAATGGAACAATTAAATGAGATAATTAACTTAGCTGTGATTTACATAATGTCAATTATAATCATGATCGGTTTGGTAATTCCTGTTTTATTCCTAAAAAAAGTTGGTTGATAATCAGTGCCTAATATGAGAATTTGACTGATAAGATAAAAGCCTTAGAAAGACTTACTAGTAAAACTAAGAAAAATTTTGCTGATAAAAGCCTTAGAAAGACTTACTAATGAAAATAAGAAAAATACTCAGACACAGACAGAGGAATTTAGACAAGAACCTACTATGCCACCACATGATGAAGTTGAAGAGGGGGGGGCCCAAGGTTGTTAGAAAACCAATCTTATTTTATGGAGAAGTTCAATGTAATCCTATAGAAATATTAGATTCGAAGAGATGTAAGGAAGATGTTGTTTCATATGGTGTACATTCACCCTGTATGAAGCAGATATTAAACTCAGGGGCAACTCAGAACAGAATTATTCCTCAAGACTGGAAAGATTGGCATCAGTCACATTGGAGGCTGGTCCTCAGTTACAATGGCATGTATGGTGGAAAGAGGAAGCTAGGGCCATAGAAGAACAAAATAGGACTAGAGGTATTAATATTTCCCAAGAGCAATTGCTAGCCGAAGGCCAGTATGCTGAATTACAAAGGCTATTTGGATTTGATGAACACACCTTGGTGCTATGTCAGTTAGAAGCCTTAAATGCTTGGGACAAGGTTAAAGAACCAGAAAAGAGTTCTGAGTCCTTTACTAAAATTATACAAGGTCCAAAAGAAGCCTTCACTGATTTTTTTCAAAGATTGACCCCAGCTGTAAATAGAATACGCATCAGATCCAGAAGTCAGACAAATACTAATCTAACCTTTGGCTTTTGAAAATGCTAATTCTGAATACAAAAAGGTGATCAGACCTCTAAAGGAAAGATCAGCACCAATAGATGAATGGGAGGCCAGTACCCTCTCTGAGGAGTGGATAGGGGGCAGGTGGGAGGAAAATGGGGAGTGAGCAGGAGGAGGGTAGGAAGAGGGAACTGTGGTTGGTGTGTAAAATAAAAAAAAGAAAGAAAAACTTTTAAAGAAAAACGAAAAAAGAAAAAAAAAGATTGTTTCACTTAAGTATTAGGTGTATAATAGTAGATGTGTCCATGAGCGGATACTGGTGAAATCATCAGTATTCATCTTTATATCCTGCAGATGAGACTGTCTTTCCAAATTCGTGCAGCCTATCCTGGGCTGAGTGTCTAACAGCACTGTAAGTCAGCCTAGCTGCAGAAGGAAGGATTTCTAAAGTTTCGACTATATCTGAAACCATGACTAAGCTTCCTTAGTGTGTCATTTAAGCTCTAATATAGGCGTTAGTGTTGACAGTTTGCTCCCATTGACCATTTTCCTGTCCTTCTGTACAGCCAAGTGAGTTGATGCCCAGGCTGAAAGAGCTGGGAGCCACCATGGATGGGTTCCATCGTTCTTTTGAGTACATACAGGACTATGTCAGCATTTATGGTCTGAAGATTTGGCAGGAGGAAGTCTCTCGAATTATAAATTATAACGTGGAGCAAGAATGTAATAACTTCTTAAGAACAAAGGTATTTAACAATTTTTTTAGTTCTTGACTATATCATTTCTTATCTTTAAAATACACACTCCAAATCTCAGGAATACCAACAAGAAAGATTGTAGCTGTTGTTTGGTCTAATAATTTGACTGAAAATCCGTAGGTCCCAGAGAACACCTTCAGGAGACTCCTGGGTCAAAGGAGAGTTGACCTGAACTTGGCCTCATGGAGTTTTCTGTGCCGAGGAGAAAGCAGGTGTAACTAAGTGACTGGAGCGGCTGCTGCTCTTGTTAGAGCCCAGGGCATCGAGAGCGAGAGTCGGGGCTCTTTTGACTCCATCAAGCTGTTCGGTCCTTCCACGGCAGTGCACGGGCTTCTGCTCTCCTCGGTCCCACCCAGCCCTTGCTGTTGTCCGCTGCCTAACTGCAGCTGACCTTGGGTGCCGTGAAGGTGCCTTCCCAGTGGCTGTCCAGTGTCTTCACACGGTTATTATTGGCCATGTGTGTGTGTGTATCTTCTCTGAAAAGTGGGGGGTACTTTTCTTTTTTCTTTTTCTTTCTTTTCATGAGTCACAAAATAGCACCAAACTCAAGTGCCATTGCTTTTAGACAGCATGTCACAAGGACCTGACACATGCAGGTGACACTTTCAAAAGGTTATGTAAGCTTGTGATATTTTACATTCTAGATTACACTGTCCATCTCTACGCACGAGACAAAAAAAACCTAAGTCTCTCTGTCTCTCCTTATTTCTCACTTTTCTGAAGCCCAAGCCGGTGTCCAACTCATGGTTTAGCCAAAGATGACCTTGAACTTCCTATCCTCCTGCCTCCGCCTCCCTAGCTCTGGGATTCCAGGACTGTGTCCCTGTGCCTGGTTGATGTGGTGCTGTGGACGGAGCCCAGGGCTCTGTTCATCCTAGACAGGTACTCTGCCAGCGGAGCCACGTCTCCATCCTCCTTAACGGTTGTTTCTTTTCTTTCTTATGTTCTGTGTAGCATTTGGGACCTTTGGTGTCCGTTTAAAAGTTTCCTCTTCAAAACCAAGCACCTTTGTCATTCTTCATGCAGTGCTCGCGAGATTATGTAAAGAGAAGATACCCAGTTACACTGTCAGAGTTGAACTAGACATTTATGGTCTTGTGTTCTAGATTCAAGACTGGCAAAGTATGTACCAGTCCACTCATATTCCAATACCTAAGTTCGCACCCGTGGATGAGTCCATAACGTTTATTGGTCGACTCTGCAGAGAAATCTTGCGGATCACAGACCCAAAGTAAGTCTTTCGCGTATGACTGAGCTTCAGGCCACAAGACGTCTGAGCCTGTGTCACTGAGGTGTGCTCCCTTGTCCCTAGCCCTGACCCTGTACTTGTCAACTCATCCTGACCACTAAAGATGGCATGCTTATTTCTGAGCCCAGGACCCAAGTACTTACCAAGAGTCATTATCTACTGATCGCTCAGCATGCTTCCCGAATCTACATACTTACTCATACTTACTCCTTGTAATAATCTCAGGAGCTAGGCATTGCCGTACCACTTTAAAGATGAAGAAATGCAGGCACAGATGCTTACTCTCCTGCCCAACGTGACACAGTTGGCAGGCAGTGTCCCTAGAGCATGCCAAGCTCTAGCTCCAAAGAGCTGCTGGTCAAGGTCACACCATGTGCAGTGAACCCACATCCTGGTCCCATGGGTTCATGTGACTTTAGCAGGGAATGGGTGAAAAGCTCATGTAATTAAAACTGTTCCTGAGACTATGTGGTGGGTACCACGGTACCTCTCAGTAAATCCAGCAAACCCATCTCCTCTTCCTTTGCGCTTCAGATGAAGCAGTCCACTAAGACCAACTGAGGACCGAGCAGGCTCATGTCTTGTGGCTCTGCCTATGCCTGTGCACATGCTCACAGAGGACCACGATGGGTGGAGTTGCCCAGAGAAAGAAGTGCTCCTTTCTCTCCCCACCTAGCCATGTCTCTTTGACTACATAGGCATTCCTTAAACACTCCACACCGCCTTCTAGACTAGGCGCATTTTATCTCAAGATCTATGAAAGTCAATGAACTGCAGATAACACTTTTTGAGATTTCTAGCTGAAATATTGTTTTCTGTCACAGGCAAGAGAGTAAATGGTCCTTTGTGTCGGTGGCTTGAATCACTGAGCCCTTCTAGAAACTACCCCACCTAGCACCCTGCTCACACTTTCATGGAGATTAGATGTGACTGAGAATTCATTATCAGAACTAGGATCCTCTCAAATGTCACATCCAAAGTGCAGCAGAGGGAACAAGAGGAGGCCCTGAAGCCTGAGCGTGAAAGAGATAGCACTTTTGCAAACCTTCCTGAGTTGTTTTTTTCCACATTTACTTCTAAGTCTAACTTCCTCCCTCCTGAGGCTCTCAGCTCCTTCTTAAGCCCCATGTGGATGGTGGTGTTTATAACGTGAGGCTACATGTATGGATGGTGGATGATGGTGTTTATAACGTGAGGCCACATGTATGGATGGTGGATGATGGTGTTTATAACGTGAGGCCACATGTATGGATGGTGGATGGTGGTGTTTATAATGTGAGGCCACATGTATGGATGGTGGGTGGTGGTGTTTATAACGTGAGACCACATGTATGGATGGTGGGTGGTGGTGTTTATAACGTGAGGCTACATGTGTAGAGTTTGTCAGAACTGCAGAGGCTGGGACCCACCCCTTACCTGCTGAATCAGATTATCTAGGGATGGAATGTGGACTCCTGTGCCTTCTGTAGGCTCTCCCAGTCACTCAAGGCCGCTCTTCCACTGCTTGAGAACCAAAGCTTTGGAATTATAGAACCGTGGTGTCAGGCCTACCTGGCCCTCCACCATCCCCCCTTTAACTTGGGGTGAAGTGGCTTGTACTTCACAGCTATTCTGAGGTGGTGTAGGACAGCACTGAGTGCTCAGTAGATGATGCTGGGTTTTGCCTCTCTTGTCATACTGTATTCCCGAGGCTAAGAGGAATCACTGAGAGGTTCTAGAAGATGCGTACCTGCCATCTAATGAGCTGGGAAGAAGCACATAGCTTTATTTTCACTCTCTGATGTCAAAGATCTTAAGTTTCTTCTTTCCCAGTGGGATTGATGCTGGGCTCTCCTCTGTCTTCAGTCTCTGGATTGTCTAGAAACATCTTGTAAAAAGGTAGCTGGGCTCCAGAGTCCTCCAGCCTGGCAGCTGAATGTAACTTGTCTTCTCAGCATGGTTCCGGTAGTAGCTCAGCGGGGTGGAAATAAATGAAACTGAGGTAGAAGCATACAATGGGGAAAGGCGGCCTAGTAGAGGTTCACTTCCTGTGACGTTAGGCAGGCATCAGACAGGCAAGAGTGAGTACCCGGACAGAAGTGAGGAAACACGAAACACGAGTCAGAACCAGTAGTGCCTGCCCAGGTTATGCAGACTACATAGTAATAACGTAAAGCAATCGAAGACATGTAGCCCATGCCCTGGGTTGTGATACCCAGCTCCCATCCCACACCTGTGAGCAGCTGGAACTTCGGGTTGTACTTTTGTTTTAGAATGACTTGTTACATAGACCAGCTGAACACTTGGTATGACATGAAAACTCATCAAGAAGTGACCAGCAGCCGACTCTTCTCAGAAATCCAGAACACCCTGGGGACATTTGGTCTGAATGGATTGGACAGGCTTCTGTGCTTCATGATTGTGAAAGAGTTACAGGTGAGTCTGGAACCCCAGTCAGGTGCTTCTGTCATTGCTGTGCTAAAATATCTGATGAGCAACTTCAGGATGGAAGTCTGTATTTTGGCTCACAGTTTGCGAGTCTGGTCCATCGTGGAGGGGAAGGCCTGGCATCCAGAATGGCTTCCACTGTGGTCACACAAACATGAGGCAGCTGCTCACGCTGTTCCTGTATCAGGAGGCAGAGAGAGATAGATGTCAATGCTTGGCCTACTTTCTGCTCGTAATTCAGTCTTGGATCCCGGCGTATGGGATGGTGTTGTCCCTGTTTGGCATGGGTTTTATCTTGGCCTTTAAGCCTCTCTGGAAACATACAGACACACATTGGTAGATCCAAACCCTGCCAAGAAGACAAAAGACTGCCTGTTATGGACTTGCATGTCTGGTTTCTACCTGAGAAGCATAACAAAATGTCTCACCTAATAAATTAAACTCAGTGTCCTTCGTGATTTCTCACCCTGATGTGAGGCATGGGTGACTTTACTAGGGAGACAAGAACTGATAGTAAACGAGAATTGCTTTGGCCAGCATTGTAATTTTACGGGTAGACTGCTTTAGTTCATTTCAGTTCAGGAAAGAGAGAGTTGCGTTTGAAGCCTTTGTAGTCAGTTTTCCTGTGTCCCACCCGACCCTGAGGTCCCGCAGCCACTTATAAAATAATCACTCAGAGGCTTATGTTAATTACTAACTGTATGGCTTGTGGCAGGCTTCTTGCTAGCTAGCTCTTTCATCTTAAATTAACCCATTTCTAGTAATCTGTTTTGCCACATGGCTATAGTGTTACTGGTCTGCTGGCATTTTGTTGCTCCATGGGCAGCCAGCTCACATCTCTCCCAGCTCCGCTCTTCTTTTCTGCATATCTCTGCTTGGATTTCCCATCTGTCTCTAAGCTGCCTTGCCATAGGCCAAAACAGCTTTATTTATTAGTCAATAAGAGCAACACATATTCACAGCACACGGAAAGACATCCCACAGCAAGCCTTATCTCTTCCTCCTAGCCACTGCTCCTAGTAGGAACCTGGGTACCTGCTACCTTCCCACTTAAGAGGACGTGTGACTGACGTGGATGATGTTCTGTACAGCATTTGGGTTAACTGGAGTTTTGGGTTGTTAGGTTTTGATTTTGATCATGGCTTCTTGTTTGTAGAATTTCCTCAGTATGTTTCAGAAAATTATCCTGAGAGATAGAACTGTTCAAGATACTTTAAAAACACTCATGAATGCTGTCAGCCCCCTGAAAAGCATTGTAGGTAAGTGTCCTGATGCTCACTGGAGCAGAGATAATGCTGTACTATAACCTTTCTGAATTTACTGGATTAAGATTATATTTTAACTTTCAGCAAATTCAAGTAAAGTTTATCTTTCTGCCATCACTAAAACACAGAAGATTTGGACTGCTTACCTGGAAGCTATAATGAAGGTATGTATGTATGGGAAGCAGGATAATCAATACTATGTAAAGAAAGTATGTTATGGGGGCAGGAATAATCAACGCAATTTTGTAAATTGCTATTTTTCTACGACTTTGTGTTTGTGGAAATACATCTTTTCATGGTTCAAACAGAACTTCTGCAACTTCTTGTTATTTCTCACACCATTCCTTCCTTTATCCTTCTCTCTGGAGCCACCACTGACTAGGCTTTCCATGGACCCACAGCTTCCCACTTGCTCGAGAAAATGTATTCTTTCTGAAATGCCTCCAATTAGAAGTGCTTCTGCGCAAGAGAATGGGAATTTTCCTCCAAGTTCATGGAATGCTCTGGTCTGTCGATTTACAGATCAAGTATCTATAATCTGTAATCCTCACAGTATTACAACAGGGCAATTGTTCCTTTCTCTCTTGTGTCTGCCTCAATGTTAAGAAGCAGGGATCTTGGGGAGCATAAATTATCCATGTGCTATGAATAAAACATTGTGTCTTTGAAAATGAGGAGTAAAGACAAATGAACCAATTAATTATTTAGATGAAAACTGGCTTCTTTTAGAATCCAGGCACCTACTTTGTATAAGCAAGGGCATAGTGAAACCACAGACCCGACTGTTCCATGAGTGTTCCAAAAGGTTTATTACAAATACAAAACCGCAATGTGGCTCTCTGGTGGTAGAGAGAGAATAGCCAGAGGCATTTGGAGGAGGCATTGCCATGGCCGCCTCAGAGACAGTGTAGCCGACTGGTGACTGTCGCAGGCTCTCCAGCTCTGTTAGCATGCTGATGATGGCCCCCAGAGTGCTCTCTGTGTCACCTTTGTGTTCTGTCACTTGTTCTCAGGTTGGACAGATGCAGATCCTGAGACAACAGATCGCCAATGAGCTAAATTCTTCCTGTCGATTCGATTCCAGACATCTGGCAGCTGCTCTGGACAACCTCAATAAGTAAGTCCCAGGGTTTGAGACAGCCACCTGTGAGCTTGGGCTGCCCACCTTCCAACACCCATGTTCACATCCTCTTTCTTTAAAGTCTCTTTGGGTTTTAACGTGTATTGCTCATAAAATATACAGCAGCACTACTAGGCTCATGTCCCAGCTTGAAAAACTATTGTTAACAGAATCTACAAGAACCGCTCTAAAGAGCTAGGCAGTGGTTCCTCAGCAAGCAGGGAAAGCAGGTTAATACATCCTGGGGTGCACACAGACCCTCCCTCCCCAGCTGCTGTTCTCCTCTCTTTCTGCTCAGATAATAATCCAAGCTTCTCCAGCCCAACATCAGCTCTGCTAACAAAACAGTTCTTAGAAACAGTTTGGCCGGTTCATAAAATTGTGAGCAGTGAGGGGCTGGAGAGATGGCTCAGCAGTTAAGAGCACTGGCTGCTCTCAGAGGACCCTGGCTTAGTTCCCAGCACCCTGTCAGACGGCTCACAACCACCTGTAACCCCAGCTCCAGGGGATCAGAGGCCCCCATCTGGCCTCCATGAGCATGCACACACACACACAATTTTTTTTTTTCTTTTGTAATCTCAGTAGTGAAATCACTTGATTTAGCTTTACTCTAAGAGACAAAGTGACTCTAGGTCAGATTTCACAGTGACACACAGTCACAGGCTTGTAGATTGGGAGTCAAAGGACAAGACTTGCGTACAGATGTATAAACTCAGCTGACCACTCATGTTTATTGCTGCTTCTCTCCCCCATTAGGGCTCTCCTGGCCGACATTGAAGCCCACTATCGAGACCCTTCGCTTCCCTACCCCAAAGAAGATAACACACTCTTATATGAAATCACAGCCTATCTGGAGGCAGCTGGCATTCACAACCCACTGAATAAGGTTAATGACTAAAATTTAAAATTGGGTGGGGGGTACAGGGCTATGTGGTGCAAAAGGTGACTTTGTCCAGGTAACAGGTCACTGTGGAAACATTCCAGAAACCTGCACTCAGCCGCCAGAACCCCATGCTGTCAGGTTCCAACCTTTTCTAAATGGTGTCACCTCCCTGGCTGTGAGACTGACGTTGGTCAGGGTTCTGGAAGAGTAAATGCAGTGTCTGCGCAGAATCACCTGGAGTTGGAATGGTCGGTCACACTGCTCTGTCTTGCTTGCAAACACTTCCCCTTGGTGACCAGCAGGAAGTGCAGTGACAAATGCCAGGCTCATCCTTCTGCAGCTCCGGGCTCCAGAAACCACTGAGTGGTGCAGGGTTTCTCACAAGTCAGTGCCAGCTCTCGCAGGGCAGTACCTGTCCTAAACTGACGTCAGATGCCTGTACTTGCGATGTATCTCCCTAGCATGAGTGTTTATATGCATTGATGCAGAAACATGTCCATTTTAGAGGGTTACCCTGGTTACTTTCCAAGGTTTTAAATTATAATAATAAAGCTCTGTCTCAAGATAAAACTAAGGTGATGAGCCTAAAGGGCAGCTGACATCTGAGTGCTCTGTGCTAAGCAGCCCCATGAAACAGGCCATCCTTAGGTGAGGAGCCTGAGGACTTCCCTGGGCCTTCACGCTAATGGGCGGAGCTAGCCAGTGGTAAGAGCCTGGGCTGGAACCAGTGTGCTGTCCTGTCTTCTGTGGACTGGAGGCCTGCAGAGGGGTGGTATGCCTTTGTCTGCCCTGATTTTTCTGCCATGTTATCTGGGAGGGAGACTGCCTGTGAGAAGCATATGACAAAGGAGGACTTGGCTTTCTTCCTGAGCATTTGCTGTCGCTCTCTGCTCCCTGGATCTCTCCTCCCCTCCTTTTTGTCCCAGGCTCCCTCTCTTCCCTACATCTCCTTCACTATTTTTTTTAAGATCTATTTTATGTGTATGAATATTTGCCTATGTGTATGTATGTGCACCATGTGTCTGCCTGATGCCCAAGGAGACCAGACGATAGTGTCAGATCTCCTGGACCTGGAGTTAAGGACAATTGTGAGCTGCTGTGTTAGTGCTGGAAACTGAACCTCAGTCCTCTGAAGAGGGTTAGCCGCTGAGCTGTCTTCCCAGCCCCAGACCTTCACCGCTCTTGATTTTGCTGTCCCTTGCCATTCTTACTCGTCACCTCTTGCCCCTCCTTTTAGAAGTATTAGTAGGATTAGGAACTCTAGGCTGTAAGCAAAGCTGTTCTCTCCAGAAGGACTAAAGCATGTAGGTGTCTGTATTTACATGAGGCTATAGGTAAGGAAATATCCAAAGACAGCAAATGATGGGACTCTCCCAGCTGGAGGCAGTCAGAAGCGCAAACTGAAGGCATAGCAGAGCTTCCTGTCTGAACCGTGTTCTGTGATTCTCTGTAATATGAAGAAACCATCCATCTCTCCCATCTTTCTCTTCCAGATTTACATCACAACAAAGCGTTTACCCTACTTCCCGATCGTCAACTTTCTCTTCTTGATTGCTCAGTTGCCAAAGCTTCAGTACAACAAAAATCTAGGTATGATGCCAAGGTTTGCTTTGTAATAAACAAGCAGTAGAACAATGTGTAAGGACAGCGTTCTGGTTATAATGCTATGTCAGACATCAGGTGTTTTCGTAACCAAATGCACATGGAGGAAATGGTGTCATTGCGCCACAGCAACATAATACTGTTGATGGAATGTACACAGTGGGTTCCAGATCAGCCGAGCACGCCTGCCTCTCACAGAACGTGCAACATCTTGACTTGGTTCTCCTCATTCAATGCATAAGTAGCTGATTGGGTATGAAAGGAACTTCTTTATATTCATGTTCTGTTTATACAAGTGTCCATGTGCTGCTGTTACAGTGTAGTTAAGGAGACAGGATCTCAGACCATAATGTACACATGGTTACATGTCAGAATATTTGCTACAAACAGTACATACTCAAGGCTTTTGATACAGTAATATAACTAATTATTTTGTTGATGGTTTCTTGTGAGCATCTCTATAATTACCTGGAGATTCCCAGGTCCTTCCTCTGCCTTCAGACTTTGCATCTGACTAAGTGGAATTCTTTTAATCCACTGTATATTTAGTTGGTTGAAAAAGTACAATCAGAACCTAGCACTAGAGCCATTCAGTCACTAGCACTGTAAGAACATGTCTACAAATGGTACTGTATTACTGTTTGCTTCAACACTTCAAAATGTATCTCTTCCTCATTTTCCTTCCTATCTCCTCAGATGTTTTTAAAGTAAAATTGTAGAAACTCTTTAGCTTTTTTTTTTTTTAAATCCTCTCATTCAGAAACATTCACTGGTCCTAGGCATTGTTCCTCTGCCAGTTGCTATTAGTTGTACCTGTTGCCAAGTACAGTGCCTTGGATCAGTAGTTGCTGGGTAAGGAGGGCACAGTGGTGACTGGATTCCAGCTTGGCCTCTTCCCACCAAGTGCTGACTCCTTCTGTTCATCTTGGTCAAACCAGCTAACGACCACCCATGTTAGTGGAAAGCTTTGTCTCCACATTCAGAAATGCTCATCTCTCAGTGGCCCCTGGGACTATGAAACCTTTCCTCACAGTCTTTGCTTTGCCAGTTCATTTTCTAGAAACAAGTTTTCTCTTTTATGTTAAGACTTAGGAGCCATCCAAATTATTGTTTGCATCTGTTGTAAGGTAGGGTCAGCTTCATTACCCCGCAACCCCTCCTTGAAGCTGTCCAATTTCAGTGTCATGTTCTTTTTCTCCATTAACTTGCTGGTTGTGTTTGTAGAAAGTCAGTGGATCGCCTGATGGTCAAACTGCTTTGGGACTCTGCCCTGATGCACTGATAGGTCTGTCTTCATGCCGGTACTGTTGAGTGTAACCTTCCAGCCTTGAAGGCGGCAGGCAGTGTGCATCTTCTAACCTTTCCATGTCTGTCTTCATGCCGGTACTGTTGAGTGTAACCTTCCAGCCTTGAAGGCGGCAGGCAGTGTGCATCTTCTAACCTTTCCATGTCTCCCCGGGAAGGCCCTAAGCTCCACCCTTCCTTGCATAGCCATCCAGGCAGGGGAGAGTCTCCAGATGTTGACAGAGGCCGCAGTGGGAAAGCCAGGCAGTGGTGTTCTGTCACATCCCGGTCTTCCTTCTTCTGTTCTCTTGACTTCAGCAGATTTGTTTCTTAGCACTCAACATTGTTTTTAAAAATAATTTTAAAACATTTTAACCAGAATTTTAACTGATTCTACTTAATAAGGTGTTTCTGGGTATCTCGAATGCCATGCTACCATTAACTGAAGTCAGTTTGAGGTGATTTTCCTTTTCTCATTCATATTAATGTGCATCTTAAGTCTCCACCATAGCGGGCATTAATAGTGCAGAACAAAATAAACAATAGTGATATGAACTAAATTCCTCAGACATTAGGATGTTGCACGAACTTCACAGCTAGTTCAGGGGGTCGCCCAAATCACTCTTTCCTCAAACTAGTCACCTGCCAGCCATGATGACATTGACGAGGGCTGGTACTAAATGAACATTGTCAAAAGCAGGTAGCTCACTGGGTGTTGTAACTTTCCCTCACAGGTATGGTCTGCCGGAAGCCTGCCGACCCTGTGGACTGGCCACCACTCGTCCTGGGACTTCTCACTCTGCTGAAGCAGTTTCATTCCCGGTACACGGAGCAGTTCCTGGCGCTGATTGGCCAGTTTATTCGCTCCACAATGGAGCAGTGCACAAGGTACAGAGGACCAATCAGAAATAGTGGAACTTAGTGTCACGAAAAGGGACTTCTTCCGCTCATGACAAAGCCCTCTCATGGCTCTGCTGGCAGGAATAGGGAGTAGCTGCTTCTCCTCCATAAACAAGTCAGGACACCTCCGCATGTTTGGGGCACTCGCCTCCAATGCTTACCCTTGATTACCCTGCCAGGAAATTTTCCATAGTGGTACTGGCAGGACATTGTAAGACTGGATCTTGACGGAGATTAGTGGACATTGTTAGATTTCTCTCTATGAGAAACAAAGTGCACCTGTGACTCTGCCGTGTTGGATCCAGCTCTCAGAGCCCAGTGAGCCCTGCCCTCCTGCTGGAGTACCCCTGAGACATGGCCCCACTCAACAAAGGGGAGTCACATTTCTCAGTGTGTAAACACCACTAAGACATGCCTCCACTCACGAAAGTGGGATCACACTCCTCAATATGACCACTGCCAAGACATGGCTCCACCAGTAAAGGGAAGTCACACTCCTCAGTGTGAGCACCACTAAGACATGGCTCCTCTCAGAAAAGGGGAGTCACACTCCTTGGTGTGACCACCATCAAGATATGGAGCCACACACTGAAAAGGGGTGCTTCCTCAGTGTCAAGGGAAAAGGCTAGTTCATGGTGTATAACCAAACAAGAATCACAAGTGGCTATCTGATAATAAAACTTAGAAACCTCCAATCTCTTCTAGTTCTTTGCTAGCTTCTCTTGAAATGTAGATTTTCTAGGATAGGAAAAATCAAAAGCCATGGCCCTAGGATGCTGCAGCCTGAGCTTCCTTCTCTGCTGCCTGAAAGGGTCAGCAGAGCTGAAGCATTTCTGTCTCATTACACTGTAACGTTAACAGATTACCATTTGGTTGTTTTTACATTGTAACGTTAACAGATGATCACCATTTGGTTGTTTTTACATTGTAACGTTAACAGATGATCACCATTTGGTTTTTTTACATTGTAACGTTAACAGATGATCACCATTTGGTTGTTTTTACATTGTAACGTTAACAGATTACCATTTGGTTGTTTTTACATTGTAACGTTAACAGATTACCATTTGGTTGTTTTTACATTGTAACATTAACAGATGATTACCATTTGGTTGTTTTTACATTGTAACGTTAACAGATGATTACCATTTGGTTGTTTTTACATTGTAACGTTAACAGATGATTACCATTTGGTTGTTTTTACATTGTAACGTTAACAGATGATTACCATTTGGTTGTTTCTGCCAATGTCACTCAGATCTTTCTGCTACACTAGGACCTCATAGGCACCCGGCAAACCCTCTGAAGCTAGGCCACACCCCTGTCCTACTTTTACTCTTCCAGACATTATCCCACTGCTTCCCAGCCTGGCCCTGAATTTAGTCTATAGCCCGGGTAGTTGTTAAATTTGCGATTCTCCTGCAACAGACTCCAGTGTAGTGGAATTGCAGATCTGGTACCACCAGTCCTGGCTGGTCATTTACTTTCAAGTGAGTGTGCAAAACAAATGTAGCTGAAAGATTAGAGGGTGGGAAAGTATGGGACCTGTCAGGCATTGATTGAGTCCTGGAGTATGAAAGACATGAAAGGGAGATAGGTCTAAACAGACTACAGGACCACTTCATAAACGAGACGAGGTTAGGGTTTGGCTTTCTGTAATCACATGTGTCTGCATGCCTGTGCATGTACCACTCACTGCAAGCATGGGAGGTCAGAAGACAACCTTCAGGGGGCCAGTGCTCTTCTGCCTCGTGTGGACTCTGGGGATGGAACTCAGGACATCACACTTGATGGCAGGTGCCGGCTGATCTGTCACCCCAGCCGTGCTTAGGTTGTTTCTGCAGGGTTGGTTCCTAGATAAGAGCAGGATAATTATTTCTTAGGAATCAAGAGGGTGCCCTGTGGATCTGAGATAGACTTGGTCTGCTGATCATTTGTCAAGTCAGGGCCTGTTAACATACAAAGCAGCTGACTGACGCAGACTTCTTTTACAGCCAGAAGATGCCTGAGATGCCTGCAGATGCTGTGGGTGCCCTTCTGTTCCTGGAGGACTATGTTCGGTACACAAAGCTCCCCCGCAAGGTAGGCCACCGAGAGTAAAGGATGACAGTAATGTGTCCTGTCCGTAAGTGTCAAAACAGCAGCCTGGGTGTTCGTTCTCAGGGTGAAGTCCTGCAGGTCTTCGGCAGATGCCGCTCTGCCCCTCCACTGCTCTGCAGGCTCTCCATGGAGCCTCCTCCCTGCACAGTGGAGGGCTTCTGTCCCCCTCCTCACTCTACACCCTCTTGAGGGCCAGCTCAGTGAGAGGAGCAAGCAAGGAAGGGATTTCTAACAGGCCAGGGAAAGAAATGACCACAGGTGCTCTGTTCTTCCTCTCCTGACAGCCTAGGGCCCACAGCATGTGAGGTCAGGCCACAGCCAAAGCTGTGCATGGCGACTCACTCCTTCCAGAAGTGAAAAACTGCTTTTTACCTTCTAGGAAATTCCTTCTTTGTCCTCCTAAGTAATATCAACCTTGAGAAGTTATAAGCGCAAAGGAAGGCTTGATGTAAGAAATGTAAAGAACTATAACAAATGCTGAAAATTAATACTTAGAAATGGGATCCAGCAACACGGATCGTCAGATGGAGGCACTGGCTGCCATTCCTGACCATCTGAGTTCAGTCCCCAGAACCCACACTGTAGAAGGAGAAAACTGGCCCCGCAAGATGTCCTCTGACCTCTATCAGTGGCCTGTGTGCATAAATAAATACATGTAAAAAAAAAGTCTTTTCTTAATTGAAGGCATTTTACTAACGAAAGCCAAAGATGATCTTTTAGAGCTCCATGATCATGCGGTACTTAGCGAAATGACTGGCGTTCTTGGTGTCAGGACTGTAAAAGTCACGTGATATTACCGACACTTGCTCCCTCTTTTCATTGTATAGATGTCAGATAACAAGTGAAACTAAATATGACAGATTTGGGAAGAAAATAAAATGTGTGCTGCTTATTAAAAATGTAATGAGAACTCAATAGAATCATGGGGAAATTTTAAATGAGTTCAGGCAGTTGGGATGTAACTCAGAGGTAGAGCAAGCCCTGGGTTCAACACCAGGACTGAAAAAAATAAAAAGATGAGTAAAAGTTGGGAGTGGTGGCACACGCCTTTAATCCCAGCACTTTCAAGGCAGAGGCAGGTCTCGATGAGTTCGAAACCAGCCTAGTCTATATAGCAAGTTCCCAGCCAGCCAAGACTATGTAGTGAGATATTGTCTCAAAAATAAATAAAATAAAAACAAGTTCAATAAATAACCTACTTAAATAATAAATGGACAAAATAACTTAAATTATGAGAGAAAGGTCCCATCACAGAAGTAAGAAGGAAATAGTTAGAATAGTTAAGGAACTAATTAAGAATGCTACTAGAGATTGGAGCGGTGGCTCAGTGGTTAGAGCACATACTGTTCTTGCAGAGGATCCGAGTTGATTCCCAGCACCTGCATCAGCCAGCTCAAACTGCCTGTAATTTCAGCCCCAAGGTATCTGACATGCCTCTGACCTCCAAAGACACACCTATACACATATTAAGTAGTAATAAAAATATTTTTTTAAACAATAGACACTAGAAGAAATAGTTGGATGTATCTTGCTTCTGAGCACCCTTTTTTCAACTAACCTCGTGCTTAAGCGTCTCAAAATCTTAAGCTTTGAAAGTCTGTCTTGGTCTCATCTATGTTTCTTCTTGTGAGATCTAGCTATGACAAAGAGCCCTTGCTTTGCCAGTGAGATAAAAACCTCTGACCACAGATCTCTTACCAGCTTTCTCCTCCGTCTCTCTTGTGACGCCTTGTCATGTGACTTGTTTTCTACAAAGAATTCTGTTGGGTTGGCTTAGCCAGTGTCTTTCGTACCACCAATGTGATGTGTCTTCACGGTGAATTTTTCCCTCACCAACTTCCATTCTGACTTAGGTTATGAACTCTTTTTAAAATTTTTATTTATTTTTTGAATTACACTCATGATATTCATTAATTACACTCATGATATTAACCACATTTGTGGTATTCATAGATTACATTCCATTACAATCGCAGTATTCATTCATATATATGGTTATGAACTCTTATTTGCTCATACTGTACACTGAGTTGACCCCAGTCTCCTTCACTGTAAGACTACTTTGTGACAGTCCCTTTACCTATTGTGATGGCCTCAATAAAGATTTTAACAAGTAAAAAAAAAAAAAAAAAAAAAAAAAGAAAGTCTGTGTTTCAAATGTTCAAATGAGAGGACTTTCAAATTATACCTATCAGTGAGATACCAACTTTTTATATTTATGTAATTATAATCAAAGCCCCAGTTAATCTTTAACTGATTTTTTTTTAAAAAAAAAAAAGTATGACTTTTTATAAGGACTTTCTTTAGAAAAAAAGTTATTACATCTCACAAGTTAACATTAACACATAAAACTACAGAGATGAAAGTAGCGTGGTACTGGTAAGAGAACAGTAGGACCAGCGCACAGATTCTGTGCATGTAACTGTATAAGGACAAAGTGATGTCTCACATCAGGAGAGAAACAGATCATAGCCATACGGTGGCTCTGGAACAGGGACTCATGCTGTGGGCTCAGAGTGGCACCTGTGTTATTAAAAACCAATGGCAGACAGTATGAATTATAAAGCAGGTAAGTTAGCAGACATCTAGATAAATATGTACCAACACAACTTTCTCACCATAACACATAAAGAAGAAAATGGAAAGGTAAAGATTCAGATTTGATCTCTAATTAATGCCAGGTTCAATTCCATCAAATGCCTCTTTTAAAAAAGCAAGAGATAAAATAGGAATTATTACCTATAAATCAAAAAAGTGGACATTTTCTTGATTTATAACGTTCTCTTTCAACTCAGTCAAGAAAAAGATGACCTGTTGAGTAGAGAGATGGGTAAAAGATATTAACAGGCAGCTTTTTAGGGTAAATGTTTGGAAAAGGCTCAACCTTACTTATATCCAAGGTGCAAACCAAACCGGATTGTTGACAAGGGAAATGTTGGGCTCTGTGTTTGGGCTTATTCTCCATGGTGTGAATAGGAATATAGCAACCCTAGCCTTTGAGAGGGATCCAGCTTTCTCTCTCTTTTAACTTTGATTATATTTACCCTAGCCCCAGAAATTCTGCTGCCCAGAGTCTACCTGCTAAACATCACATATATAATGCATATGTGTGCAAATGTCCCCCAATCTATGTGCAAGGGTGTGCATACATTTTTCAGGGGTGACAAGAGATTACAAGATCCATCAACCCTTCCATAATGAGCTGAAACCACAGTTGGATATATCTTGCTTCTGAGCAACCTTTTTGTGACTAACCTCATGCTTGAGCCTCTATTAAAATACCTTTAATAAAATCTCTGCTTAAAAATTTACATGGTCCCAATTTTGAGTGAGTGTGGATTGTAAGAATACAATTTTTGTTTGTTTGGTTTGGTTTTTGTTTTTTGAGACAGGGTTTCTTTGTGTAACAGCCCTAGCTGTCTTAGAACATGCTTTGTAGGTCAGGATGGCCTTGAACTCAGAGTTCTTCTGCCTCTGCCTCCCTAGTACTGGGATTAAAGGCGAGGGCTACCACCACAGCCAGAATACAAATTTAATCATTAGTTTTAGTTTCTCAGGATTTTTATGCTGTCCACATTTGTTGCATGTCCTTACCCAGCAGGTAGGTATCTTCATGATCACACACACACACACACACACAGAGAGAGAGAGAGAGAGAGAGAGAGAGAGAGAGAGAGGAATTCAGCAATGTTTTTCAAACTCCTCTCTGGCTCAGAAATATCACCTGTTCCATCTCCCACCCCAGCCCAGCCCTGCCTCCTCCTTGCTTCTACTAAAAACCGTTAAGGAATGAAGGCCTTTCAAGACCTTCCTAGTCTTCCCCTCTGGCCTCAGGTTTCTCCTCATTGCCTCTCAGATGTGTATTTCTAGATCAAAGAGCCTTTAAGAGCCAAGCGTACAGTTCACAGGCAGCGGGCCTCCCCTCTGATTGTATTAGTGGTGCACTGGAAGGAGACATGGAGACACCAACAATGAAAGGGCCGTTTGCTAGTTGACCTCTGTGAGGCAGCTCACTCCAGCACTTCACCCTATTCCAGCAGTGTTTGCACTTCCTAAATTTTCACGTGTAAGCTGGGAAGTCTTTCAGCTGCAATGCTAGGACTGACTGAACTTGTGCTTACTCCTCCAGGTGGCCGAAGCACACGTGCCTAACTTCATCTTCGATGAGTTCCGAACGGTCCTGTGACTTCCTTCTCCCGCGTCCGTGGCAGGACTAGCCTCATGATCTTCCTGTAACTAAAATGAACTTGGGAAAGAAAAGAAACTTGACTACTCATGCAGCTTGCGTTTTTCCCTACACTGTGGGACTCATCAGCCATTCTAGGGAGGATGGCTCTCGGCTCTAATATATTGTTTAAATCATGGTATTATATGGAATTTGTATCATGTAGAAGCAGAACTATTTTATACTTGCCTCTTCTAAATACTCAGTGTAACTGTGATGGATGAATCCATTTCAATTTATGTTCTAAAGAACTATTTGTGCAACTCCAGATCTTCAGTAAAATAATATTGCCAGTCCTGAGTTGCCCCGCTTGTGATTCAAAAATTGATACTCACCCTGTGAAACCCCACCTGGAAGGTGACAGATGCCTGGGGGTGGGGAGCTAGGTAGGCCTGTAAGGAACATTGACGGCCCAGTAGTAACTCGATTCCTGTCCTCTGTGCTGTGTTTGGAGGTTTGCCGTCTTCTAGTCCCAGACAGCCTGGGGGTCCCAAGCAGCTCCTGGAGCACCCCCTGTGCCAGCTGCTCTTCCCGCCTCTTCTGGCTGAGCCCGATGACCAGCTTGCTGTCCATAAGATTTTCTTTTTCCTTATTTGGAAGGTAGTAGGGGTGGGGGCTGGATGGGGGTATTAAGGTTTAGCAACAAACTTTTAAGACTTAAAATCCTAACTTGTTTCTACATGAAAATTCCTCTGAAAGGGAGCTGCCATCCATCCCACCAGGATAACTTGGATGAGACATGGTAGGAGTCTGTCTGCCTGAACCTGTAGCTAGTGGTACCCATTGCCTAGAGCTCCAGGTTGAGCAAGAGATCTGCCTCAAATATATATAATGTGAAGCGGGATTAAGAAGACACATGAGGGGCTGGAGAGATGGCTCAGAGGTTAAGACTGCTCTTCCAGAGGTTCTGAGTTCAATTCCCAGCAACCACATGGTGGCTCACAACCATCTGCAATGAGATCTGGTGCCCTCTTCTGGCCTGCAGTCATACATGCTGTATACATAATAAATAAATAAATCTTAAAAAAAAAAGAAGACACATGATGTCAGCCTCCGGCCTCCACATGCACACATGTGCACCACGCCCATGTATGCCTGCGTACGTACACGTACACACGTGTACACACACACACAATCAATCAATAAGTGAATACATAGAACAGGCTTAATAACTGCACTCTCTGCCCCACCTGGGTTATCCTTTCTGTGACCGTGAAGCTATATAAAGAAGTCTACAACAAAAAACAAAACAGGCGTAAGAGTTCACTCTTCATTTTATTTGCATGTCCCAATGAATCACCCCAAATACTGACATCAAAAGAAAAACTTCAGTGTTAGCACTAATTTGTGGAAACAATCATTCTTTTAAACATCTAGCTTATTTGACCCTTGATTTTCAACTGTAAATTAAGGCATATATTTACATGCTTCTGCACAAGCTTGGGCTTCAGTCGCCACTGCAGAAGTCATACAGTTCTATGCTATATACATCCTCGGCAAGTTCCGATGGACTTGGCTTCCAAGTAGTTCCCCTTCAGTGAATCAGATACTTCATTTCGGAGTAGATGAGAGGAAATATTATAGAGCACGCCTTGTACAGTACAGCACCACTACTGAATAGGGCTCGGGGTTTTGTGGCCCACGGCTCTGATTTAAAGCAGAAGTATGTGGCATAGACGGCAACGGCAAAGAAGTGTCGGATCAACACCAGAGGGTGAGGAGACAGTCTGCAACAGAGAAGAATACAGTGTTAAAATTGCTCACGGAGGTCCTGATTCTGTGTCATCAGGAAAAGCTTAAGGCATCTACATTTGAGGACTTATCTGCATTTGATGACAAGAATGACTTTTTTTTCTTTTTCTTTTTTTGGTTTTTCAAGACAGGGTTTCTCTGTGTAGCTTTGCGCCTTTCCTGGGACTCACTTGGTAGTCCAGGCTGGCCTTGAACTCACAGAGATCCGCCTGGCTCTGCCTCCCGAGTGCTGGGATTAAAGGCGTGCGCCACCAACGCCCGGCAAGAATGACTCTTAAGTCATATTGTTTTCAGCTGTTTTCTTCCACTACTCTTGAGATCCAAAATGAAGTACAAAATAGCCCGCTGCAGTCTGAGTCTGGCATCAGTACTGATACTCTGATTACAGATCAGTAAGAGGTGCCTTGAAGAATTTCACTTCTCAGACTTCCCAAGGATACATCTGCACTAGCAAAACTACTACTGAATTTCAAGCCAGTGAGATGAGTGTCTGAACCCAGAGTTCTCCATTATCCTTGGCTCCTATAGATCAGACGTGAAGACACCACAGGTGGAAACCACGCTTCACTTTTACTTGGAGAGGCAGGTTAGCCACCTTGTTCCATTTCTAATCAGTGTCTGCATCCTGGAGGACAGCACAGTGCTAACTGGTGCTCTTTGTTCATTACTTGATGCCACTTTTTTTTTTTTAATCTTACAATACCATTCTGTTCTACATATCAGCCACGGGTTCCCCTATTCTCCCCCTCCTACCCCCTCCCCTTAACCCCAGCCCGCCCCCCATTCCCACCTCCTCCAGGGCAAATCCTCCCCCGAGGACTTCGATCAACCTGGTAGACTCAGTCCAGGCAGGTCCAGTCCCTTCCTCCCAGACTGAGCCAAGTGTCCCTGCATAAGCTCCTAGGACGACTGTGGCTTATAATAAATTTCAGTTTTACTCAATTATTGAAAAGAATAGCCAAATGAATGGAAACACATGAACTATGAACCAAGAGCCCCCAGCTGGATCAGGCCCTCTGAATAGGTGAGACAGTTGATTGGCTTGACCAGTTTGGGAGGCAACTAGGCAGTGGGACCGAGTCCTGTGCTCATTGCATGAGTTGGCTGTTTGATGCCACTTTTTAAACGTGCACACGCGCACGCTCGCACACACACGCACACTCTCACTCCATAGCACACATGTGGAGGTCAGAGGACAACTTTGTAGAGTCCATTCTTCCTCATGGATTCTAGGGATGGAACTAAGGATGCCAAGCTTTTGCAGCAGGCACTTTACCCACTGAGACAGCACCCTGGCCTCTTGGGGCTCCTCGTGACCAGGATACTAATGGGTAAGAGAATATAACTAAATGTCCATGGGGTAAAGACTGACATAAACTGCTCCCCTTCTGCTGTTAGAACTTACACAGAAAGCAGCCCAACAGGACCCGTCACACATTCTCCACCAAGTTTAAAATAAAGAAAGCAAGCTTTTCGTAGTTGATGCAGGGAATCTAAAAGAAAATGTAGAAATTATTATATACTTTTCCTAGCATGTTAGTGATTAAGTCAGAAAAAAAATAATGAAGATATAAAAATGCCAAACATGACAATTTATTAAAAGTCCTAGAATCCAACAAACAGGAATTCTTTTACATTCTCAAATTAATATTATAAGTGGTAATATGAGTATGAATACTCTGTTTCTGTTAATTCTACTAATACCTAAGTATTAGGTCTTATGAGACACTTTCAAATATTTATGATATTGTTGTAAATTAATTAAATGACACCAAATAGTTTGTAAGTGCTTACTATAAAAACACAATACTAGCAACAAAATTCCCAGGTTCTGGGATGCCTAACCCATAGTGCTGAGTTAGCATTAGTTATCAAGAAATGAATCTCTGCCTTACATCCACATAACTTTTTAATATGTTTTGAAGCCTTCAAAATATAATAAATAACAATAAATAACCTCTTTTTCCCCCCAGACAGGGTTTCTCTGTGTAGCCCTGGCTGTCCTGGAACTCGCTCTGTAAACCAGACTGGCCTTGAACTCACAGAGATTCACCTGCCTCTGCCTCCCAAGTTCTGAGATTAAAGGTGTGCACCACCACCCCAGCTAGAGTTTTCTTCACAAGATTTTTTTAAGGATGAAATATGGTAAACTTTTGTTCCATACAGTTTTTTCCCTCCCCTGATCTGTCATTAACTCTGTAATATTGTTGGCAGCTTTGATATGTAAGAATCCAAGCACTTAGGAAAACTCAAAACTTAAATTCTTTTCCTCTTATTTGCCCAAGCAGCCACTTTAACTTCCGCTCCAATTCAGCAGCTCTGCCTTGCAAATCACAATGGATGAGCTGTTGGTGCTGGATGGCTCTCGCCTACGGGAAGCACTTCTGTCCCATCAACTGTGGGAGGCACTTCTGTCCCATCAACTATGGGAAGCACTTCTGTCCCATCAACTATGGGAGGCACTTCTGTCCCATCAACTATGGGAAGCACTTCTGTCCCATCTCCTCTTCTAATAGGCACGAAGAAGCTCAAGCAAGGAGCTTGAAGCACCTCAAATCTAGATGTTTACTCTGTTTTGTCTGTTTCTTAAATTTTTATTTAGTATTTTGAGTGTGATACAAGGGTAGGTGGTACTCTGGTAGGAGAACCAGAGTGTCGTTTGTTTTGAGACAGTGTGAGATCAGTGTCATTTGTTTTGAGATACAATCTTAGGTAGCTCAGGCTGACATCCCAGTCCTCCTGCCTCAACCTCCTGAGGACCAGGAGGGCAAGTTTGCATCACCATGCCTAGCTCAGAATTTCAAAGTTTCATTATTAGGATGTTCAACTTATAGACAGAGTGGCCAACCTTTCTATGCTACAGAAAACAAAACAAAACACATGGCTATTTCTAATGAATGCCACGTGTGAACTGTAGCAGGCAAGAAGCCCCAACCTCAGTTTGAAGCGCCTATTCATATCATAAATAATACTTCAAAAGAAATTCAAACCAGTGTAAGAAGTAAAAAGTCATACTGCTTTTCCATACCTGGCCAGAAAGGCCTTCTATCAGCATTTTAGCATGTAAGGATCTATCTGCTCTAGTCTGGACCACAGAAACTGAATGAATGTGTTACTGAGATACCGCTAGGGATGTTTTCTCAGGAAAGCCAACAGCCTCCAGATGAAGTGGTAGATACATGATGCTCAGACACTACAAAGAACTACCAAATTGGCAGTTGGCAAAGTTAAGTAAACTGTGATTACAGACTAACTACTATAACTACTAACTTTTGTAATTAAGTTCCTTACCCAAGGAAACTTAAAACTCTGTACAAATAAGTGATGTTCACTTAAAAACATCTAAACTTACCATCTGTGGCAGAAAACAATTCATACAAAGCCTGAGCCAGCACATTCACAACAAAGGAATGGGTCCTTTTTCTTGACCAATAGAATGATTTTTTGGCCTAAAAATGAAAAGTATCATTTATTACAAAGTTAAAAAGGGAAAAAAATCCTTAAGCTAATGTTTACAGTCTCCTCAAACTGTCCCAAGGCCGACCTGCAGGCAATATTGCCAAACTCATTTTCAGAGCAATGGGTCATAGGATACTGAAGCTAAGCTTACAGATGCAAGCAGAGTGGCCTGGACCAATTTGGTGTAACACGTACTAAAACCTACCAATTAAAGTCTCAGTTTGTAGTGGGAATGCATGAAAGTTGGATCCATGGCTGTGGAGCCTGCATGGGACTGGACTAGGCCCTCTGCATGGCAAGACAATTGTAGACCTTGATCTGCTTGGGGGCCCCCTGGTTGTAGGATTAGAATCCATCCCTGGTGCATGAGCAGGCTTTTTGGAGCCTACTACCTATAATGGGACACCTCGTGCAGCCTTGAGGCAGGGGGAAGGGCTTGGACTTGCCTCTACTGGATGTGCCTCCCCATGGGAGGCCTTGCCTTCTTATGGTGGCAAGTGGGGAGGTGGGTTGGGAAGGGGAGGCTTGGGGGGGGGGGGGGAGGGAAGAGGGGGATCTTCTGTGTATAAAATTAATGAAAAAAATTTCTTAATTTAGAAAAAGAGAGAAAGAAAGAAAGAAAAGAGAGAGAAAGGAAGGAAGGAAAGAAGGAAGGGAGGGAGGGAGGGAGGGAGGGAGGGAGGGAGGGAGGGAGGAAGGAAGGAAGGAAGGAAGGAAGGAAGGAAGGAAGGAAGGAAGGAAGGAAGGAAGGAAGGAAGGAAGGGAAGTCTCAGTTTGGACATCAGGCTCATTAAACCTGAACAAGAACCATTATAAAACACAAGCTTCTAAGCACAGATTCCCACCAGGGTCCCATGCATCTCAGTCCTAGAGAGAAATGTATTTTGAGCTGTTTGCGGGGAGGAAAACTTTAGATTCTTACCTGGAAAACAGCAGCATCATCATAAAGGTCAGGAATGCCTTTTAACAGTTTTCTCCATAATTTTACATCTTTTAAAGCAACTGTCATTCCTCCGCCAGTAAGAGGATGCCTCAGGTTATATGCATCTCCCAGAAGAAGAACACCTGAGGAAGGAGGACCAAGAGCATGAAACCCTGCACAACTCTTTGAGACCAAAAAGTTAGTGCTATCGAACTTAAGACTGACGAGAGCTAAAATATCCCAAGAATGAATTATAATTAAATTTGCTGTCTGAACAACTTACAACCTGTATCTCAACAAAGCTATGGCCAAATTAAAATATACATATAATAAGTTCTGTTGTCTATAAGGATAAAACTAAATATTAAACACATAGCCTGCCAGGCATATGGTGTGTAGTTCAAGGTCATCCTCAGCCACATAGTTTTAGTCTGGGTTTTATTAGACCTTTTCTTCAAAAGGGGAAACAAAAACACAACTGTACCCCAGCTATCAATCACTAGGACACCTGCCCCAAATGCCAGTTACAGGAATCTACTTGTGGTCCTAGAAATGCCACAATACCTCAGCCATCCTCGGACAGGCTTTGCAGATCCCATTACCTCTTAGTCCCTCCTCTCACTGTCCACCTTCCAGACCCAGTGCAGCTTTATAGCCAGGCAATGTCTGCCCTAACCACCTTTCTACTTCAGAACCTCCCTCCCAGTCTTGGCCACCCCGAAACAGTGAATCTGTGGTACCAGTGATGGAGTTTTATGGGAACCGTTATCAATACCACTGTGAACTCATCTTCATGCTCTTATAGAAAAGTGGCTTCTCCAGGTCAACAGGTAACTTTTCAATCCTTTGTTGTACTCTGAATGACTGCATGGTGTCTTCCACAAAGCCAGAGTGGAATTATATCATATTATATGATATAATTATATAATAAAACCCTGATGTTGGAAATACGTTAAGTTACCGAATGTTCCTTCTCCTGCTCTTTTTGGCTGTGTGAACTTAAGTACTCCAAGGTCACCAAGTCTCGGTTTCATGTTATTGCCTGACCACAAATCTAATCCCATGTCATCTGAAGTAATGGCAGCATTATAAAATAATGCTAAGAGGTACCTCGTTTGTTCACTGGGGAGGGAGGAAGGAAGCTTGCTGGCATGGTCCGCAGACGAGAGTTCTGAGAGGCCTCCAGGAATGGCTCCTTCAGGTGGTCTGCAATCAATCCCATGCAACCAAATAAGTGGTGTTGCGCATTTCAGTCAAATTAGCACACATCTTCTTATCAGGCATAAAAGAATACTTAACTGTGTATGTGTTGCATCTTTTACACAGTTCCTTGCAATAAGCCACCAATTACCTACTTTATTAATAAAATTATCTATTAAGTACCTCATTATTCATGTTAAGGAATGACTAAGGAATCTAAAAGAAAACAGATGTAAATACAGCTGAACAGAACAGAGATTAGAGGAAGAAATGACTCAAATTCACCTGAGATGAGACAGGAGCAACCATGTTAACTGACAGCTGTCAGTCTTTAGCTTTTACCATCCACATATTCTGATACCACAGGAAATACACTGCCTGTTCACAAACAGCTGTGCTTATCTCTGGGCAGCTTTAGACACTGCTTTAGGGAACTGGGAAGAGGCCTTTGTGAGCCTGGCTGCAGACTATAGATTATAGTGAAAGGAACATCCTAGTTCTTACCAGGTATTTGGGGGTATATTTGTTCAGCCATGTATTCTCTTAAGTTCCTTGGCATTTCTCCACGAATGTCAACAAGTACTCGGGTTTCATTGGCTGAAATCTGGTAGATAAGAACTGGACTTGGATTGACCAGAACAAGCTCCGCAAAATTGGCTTTAAACTGTGGTGCATTCTAAAAATAAAGGAAGAGAAAATATTGTAATAATTTTCAAATTTCAGGTGGCTTGTATTTTTCTACAGTTACAACTCCTCCATACCTTCATAAGGAAGCCAACAAAATGAGAGGAAACAGAAACTTTGTTGGAGATGAGGTTCTTCCTGAACTTGGAGAAAAGCCCGTCTGCAACAACCGTCAAGGGGGCCCGGAGCTCCTGCAACACAGAGGAAGAGCACCCAGCCAATGGTTAGATGCACCCAAAGGCCGTCCTTCCAAAACAAAGAGTGCTCAGGAAAATACTTAAATGCATTATGTTCTTACAAAAGGCACCAAAGCATCCTGTGGATTTAAGAGAATGAAGCCCTGAAGGCGATACTTCCTGAGTCCCTGGAGGTCATCTCTCTTTGCACCCAAACTATCAAAACTCTCCACCATAATGGACAAGAGGAAGAACTTCAAGGCAAACATGGGCCACGGAAGACTGAAACTTACCACAAACTTCAACAACTACCCAGATTCATTATCAAATTACCTACTTTCACGTGGTGCTGTTTAATGAGCGGCTAGACAGAAGATGTAGTTTTAAACACATGACAATGTGTATTGATATTACTACATTGTGAGCAAAGAACACCTGGTAACCCTATCAGAGTTCAGTTTCTAGGAAGGGATGACCCTGTAGAACAGTCTAGAAGGGCTCTTCCGCCTCTTTCTCTTTAACAGACCAACATTAGCATAAACTAGAAACTATTTGACTGTTACTTGCTTTCAACATTTTCCTAATTCTGACTATAACAACTTGTACAGTAACAATACTGTACACACAGCGCCATCCCTGAGACCCACATAAAGTGGAAGGAGAGAACCAACAGCACTAGTGGTCTTCTCACACACACACACACACACACACACACACACACACACTCACACACACTCACACTCACACACTTACACACACACTCACTCACACACACACTCACACACACACACTCACACACATACACACTCACACACTTACACACATACACTCACACACACACTCACTCACACTCACACACACTCACTTACACACACACACACACACACACACACACGCACACACTCACTAATACAGAACTGTAAGGTGTGCAGATCTCACTCACCTTGGTGTCTCCGGTCTCCCTGTCCTTGTACTGCACCCCTCTCACGGCGCCATCCTCCTCCAGTAACTGAAGCACGACGCCTTCTATAAACTTGACACTAACAGAGGAACAGAAATACGCTGCTAGAGGATCACGCTTGAGCAACTGCCCTTAACTATGATACAGTCTTTACTCTCTACCTCTTGCACTCACAGGAATGGGACACATGTATGTGCATGTGTGTACACAGCAAAAAGCCACCAGCATGTGTATAATTGTGTATAGTTTTCCCTTTGTAATGTACAACAAACACATATTACAAATGTAATTATTCTTAAAGTATTTTTAAAGTTGTATCATATCTTTAATCATTCATTAAAAAAAAGAATACAGAGAAACTTAATACTCTAACACAGTCAGACATAAATGGGAAGAATTATTAAAAAAAAGTAATTATATTTGGAAAAAAAGTAATTATATTTGCTAAGTGGACACAGTATTGAAATTGAAAAGCTCATCAGCAATTTCTTTGTGCAGTGGACAGTGATTAATACAGAAACTCACAACTGGTCAAAAAGTGCAGAGAGTAAGCGTCCATGGCACGCTCAGCCACAAATGGGACATCTATATCATGCCCCTCCCTAGGCTCAGAAGTCACTGCACAAAGCGGGCAGAGTGTAAGAGCCAAAGGCTGGGGAGGACACAGTGGGACCCCTGCAGTCCTGAGCCCACAGCGGCTGCGGCTGCCTGCACAAGACAAGCCGCTCCACATCCAGCAGGGAGAGAGGAGGGACTCGGGAGCACCCAGCCCTCAGACGCAATAACAGTTAATGGCTGCTCGGGAAGAGAAAATCGGCTTTTGTTAGGACTGTGGTATCTGATAGGTTGACCATGCTCTGATGGATAGCCTAAGTATCCATGAGTATATAAGCAGGACAAATTGTACTCAGTGAGCCATGAAAAAATAAAATGAAAAAGGACATGAAGGTGGGAGTGATAAAGACATGGCGGGGTAGATCTGGGAGGAATCAGGGTAAATAAGATCAAAATATACTGTATGCATGTATCAAATTCTCAAAGAATTGATTACATATTTTTAAAATATAAATAGCATATGACAAATTTAAAAAGTAATCCTATCTGTCAAAAAGACCCTAACTTTTCTATTTGAGGCATTTTCCCACTTTTACTCAATGAACACTCTACTTCTGTGCACGCCAAACATTTTAGCCCCAAGGAAAAGTCCACTGACTTCTTCACTCTGTCAACACACAGGTCTGTCGACCACATGGGTGCTCTCATATTTAGAACTTCCTTAACTAGCACTAAAAGATGACAGGCAAATACAAGTGAAGAATCAAGACAAGCAGCCAGTCCTGACAGACTGGGTTCTCAGGGAAAGTAGAACAGGGATTTCTTCTGGCCGTCCTCTGTTCTTTCTAGAAAAGGTATTATAACCACAAACACAGACTCAAATGGGCACACATGGGCAGATGCTCTAGCTACACCACTTAAGCCCGGCCTCTAAATTCCAATCAAATAATAATCATCTAATTCTTACTTAAAGTAAAATTCTCTTAATATTCTTTACAGAAGCACTGAACATATTTTAATTATGGATTATTGTATTATACTTATGCCATCTAGACCATGCCAAAATTTTCATGAACACTGATGAAATCTCGCTGTAGAAAAGGACATATTTTATTTGATTACACATGAGCATGTGTGCAGATGCCCGAGGAAGGCAGGAGAGGGCATCAGACCCTCTGAATCTGGAGCTACAGGTGGTTGTGAGCCATCTGGGTGCCGGGAACCAAACTCCAGTCCTCTGCGAGAACAGAAAGTACTCTCTGGCTAAGCATCGCCAGGGCCCAGGTTGGACTCCGTCACATGATCTGTTCAAAGCTGTGCTCTTACTTGGGCTCTGCCATAGCTGCTTTCCGGAGACTCATGATGAATTTGCCATGGTGGAAAGCAACTCCACTCTGCACTTGGTTGTCCTCTGACACCGGGTACGGGATTTGAACTTCAGACCTGCTCTCATAGTCATGCACTATGTAGCCGTGTATATGATGGGTATTAAAACCCTCTACTGTATCTGCAAAAAAGTTCAGTTCAAACAATTTTAGTAATATGCTGAGAGTTACCAAGAAAGGCTCCAAGACACAGATACTGAAAATAAAGCTCTGCCTTACAAAGCTGTAAAACCAGTTGGAGAACTGAACAACTGATACAACTATTACAAAAATCTTCAATGTTTTCAGAAGACAAATCCAAAGCTGCATTTCAAGTTAATAGCAGTCATTCGGGTCTGTGACTGCTTCACCTCAGACACAATCAAGAAAAGCAACACAAAATGAAATAAGCCACCATCCTCCCTGAGTGAATCTGCTCTCTTCACAAAGCTACAGAACTCAGCTGATCCTCCTTAACATGCATCCCAATGTAGAAACACAGGAAGAGGGTCGGAGAAAGAGGAGGGGGGGGAAAGAAAAAATAAAATTTCAGTAAAACTATTTTTAAAGGCCCCAATTTATACATAAAGTTTCAGTATATGAAAAGTAGATTTCCCCAACCAAACAGAATGGTTAGTTCCTAAATGCGGATGGTTCCTACTGTATTTGAAAATTGATTCAAGATAAACTGCAGAATAATTTTAGTAAATCTAAACCAGAAAGCAAGACATTCTTGGCTTTTTTTACATTTAAGACAAAAATATATATATATTTTTTAAAGAGCCATTTGAAATTTTGAAAAATTTAAAAATTAGTGGCAATTAAGTGTTTTAGGAAAAATACTAAATAAAAGAAAGCATCACTATTTGTGCATAAAATTTACTCACTAAAAATATTAATATGCAAAAACTAACAAAAAGTGTAGCAATGATTCATACAAAGTAGTATAGAGGCAGTGAACAAACTGGAATAAACCTGGAGTGTTGGCATGTGCCTGAAACTTCAGTACTGGGAGTGGGACAAAACTTGAAAAGATTTGTCCCAGGATCAAAACAAATTCATGTTTTTAATATGTCATTCATTTTTATTTTGTCTTACCTATACATATGTGTGTGTCCACATGCATGCCTGGTACCTATGGAGTCCAGAGAGCATCAGATTCCCTGGAAGTGTAGTTTCAGATGGTTGTTAAGACATTGTGTGAGTGCTGGGAACCAAACCCAGGTCCTCTGCAAGAGCAGCACACAATTATCCTGTGTATGGAAGTAAGCCATCCACTACAGTCACACATGAGAAATCCAGGCCCGGCATGGCGGTGAGCACCTTTCATTCCAGTAGAGAGGCAGGCAGATCTCTCTGAGGCCAGCCTGGTCTACATAGTAAATTCCAGGCTAGTCATGGCTACATACCCTGACCCCCTATCCACAAAAAAAACAAAAGAAAGAAATCCAAACACAGCTTTGTGTTCTGACTTCATGCAAAGCTCTGAACTTCAAGCTGAAGAAAGCCAACAACAAAACAATGAAAGTCAAAAGTTAAACTAGAGTTCTAGAAATAAATGTTATCAAAAACCACAGGAGACACAGGAAGTTTCAAATACATAAAAAAATTAAGTATTTGCATAACACAGGACTTTCATGGATAAGAAGTCTATCCTGAAATATGTCGATTTTCCCAAAATTGAACTCTATATTCCATTTTTTTTTAATCATAATTTTGGGTATGTTGTTTTTCCATAAAGCTTAAAAAATCTGACTCTAAATTATATTTTAAAAAAGGGTGGAGGGTCTAACAAAACCCAAGATAATGCTAAAGAAAATAAAGTTGAAGGCAGTGAATACTAGATACTGAGACATGGTATAGGCATACAGAACTTAAATTATTGCATTAGTTACAAGACTTATGGGTATTAAGTGCAATCTATATGGCAATCAGTCCACAATCCAGGATGGATCACTTGATATTATGTTAGAAAGCCTTTATCTGCAATGTAACCATTCCAAGAAATTCTATCATACGTAGCTCATCAAACCTTAAGGGTAGTAAACTTGGATGGGCTGAAGGATTGGCTCAATAGTTAAGAGTATGCTTTGCTCTTCTTCCAAAGGACCCAAGCTCAATTCCTCACAACCACCTGTAACTCCAGCTCCAGAGGTGTGGGGTACAACTCCTCCACAGGCACCTGTATTCACATGCATGCACAGACAGACACAGACACAGACACAGACACAGACACACACACACACACACACACACACACACACACACATAAATCTTAAAAAAATAAAAAGAATCCACTGGGACTTGTAGCCACAACCATGCAGCTGTTTCCTGAGGCCAAGATCCATAAAATACTGTCTAGTCTTTAGTTTGAAATCATTTCTGATTGGCTGAAGTTAAAAGATAAGGTTAACAAAATCCTGCTTCTGGATATTGACACATTTGCTTGAAGTGCAAGATGGTCCCTTAAGGAACCTAAAAGGATAGCCATGGAAGCTTCCTTCTTTGCAAAGCCATGTTTTTGTTTGGGTCGAGGGCATGGAGTCTTTTGCTTTCCTCTGGGTTGTTTCTTCTGGGCCCTGCTTTGGCTCCCCACCACCTCACTGATCTCTATACTTGCACATCCCAGACCTTAGTCCTGAACTTCTTGGCAACAGTTCACCTTACCTAAGTTCTATGGCCCTCCCCTTTCTCACACCTACATCTGACTCATCAGGAGGTTCTACTCACTCTTCCTGCAAAGTGAATTCCCAGGTTGGGTCACACACCTCTCTCTCCTATTGTGACTGTGTCCTGATGTCATCAGCCCTGACTGACTGTGCAACAGTTTCCAGATAACCTTCTTCCGTGCCTTACCACACCATGATCTTTTTTATATTTTTACATTACTCAGACTATAGTTTTAGATGATATTCTTGATCACACACTTTTAAAAGCTTCCCTTTGGAAAAAAAACAAACAGGCAGAGCTTTACAGTGGACAACACAAGTCCACAGGATCGAGCCCTTCCTTCACACTATCTGCCACCTTCTCCAGTTGGCTTTCCTCCACTCACAACATGAAGGTCAAGTCAAGCAGGCTTGACAGCTCTTCCCAGAAGGCAAAAGCTAGGCCTGGAATTCATATCTCCTGACATCTCCAACGCTTACTCTCCTCACTCATTTTAATCAAAGGTAATCTCGCGATCAAAAATTATACTCACTCCCCAGCTTTCTATTCTGCACTTTCTGATTTTTCTCTAGTCCTTCTGATCTTCATATATATTATCTACTTTTTAAAAAAAATATATTATCCTTTAGCATTCCCTCTGTAACATCCACTAAGAGGTAGTCTCAGAAAGTAGAACAAAACCTATTTGTCAATGTTTGAAAAGTATTTGTTGACAGAGTCATTCTCAGGCAGCCTGTGTGTTGATTCAAGTGTGGCTGCAGGCAACTGTGCCCTGAGCTCTCCACTTCTGGCTTCCTCTTAGCTGATAACAATAGGGATGACATTTCAGGGAGAAAGCTTATATGCTTATTTTTGTACTTGTCACTGACACTTAACAATTGTTATGTGTTTATAGGTATAATGTGATGGTTGAATCCATGTACCTTGACAATAAAATTGTGGAACTCAGTATATTCATCACCTTAAAAATTATATTTGCCAATCTCAGCCACAGTATCAGCTTTCCCTACTTTAGCATACATTTCCATAAAAATTACTCATATCAAATATCAAATACACCTGCATTGGCCTCCTATTCCTATCTAATTTTATTCTAGTTCTGTTTTCTGCCATTAAGTTTACACCTGCATTGACTTCCTATTCCTATCTAATTTTATTCTAGTTCTGTTTTCTGCCATTAAGTTTACACCTGCATTGACTTCCTATTCCTATCTAATTTTATTCTAGTTCTGTTTTCTGCCATTAAGTAAATGTCTCAAGAAATGGTTCAGCTGCCTGGTCACTGGCTACTCTTCCAGAGGCCCACAGTTCAGTACTCACAACCATCAGTAACTACAGATCCAGAGGATCCAACAAGCTCTTCTGGCTTCCTTGGGCACCAGGCACACATGTAATACACAGAATATATGTAGGCAAAACACTCAAACATAAAATAGTATTTTTTCCTTAAGTTTTAAAATCTCATAAAAAAATAATTTTCTATGGGTTGAGTGAGGATCTGGTTCAGGGTGCTTGCTTTGTAAGCCCAAGTCTCCGGGTTCAATCCCCAACATCAAAGGAAGGGAAGAAAGTTTTCTAGTTTTAATTGTTTAAGTCTTCCTCTCATTTCAGCTTAGTTTTTCTTGTCAATCCCATAGACTGCCAAGTCCAGTGGTGATGGTTCTCCACTCATCTCACCCAGCATTTGATCAGTAAACATGGCACAGCTGTCCTTCCCTCCCTGTACATATATACCCATGCCTTTCAAATCTATCACTTAAGGAAAAAACCTAGGGGCGTGTGTGTGTGTGTGTGTGTGTGTGTGTGTGTGTGTGTGTGTGTGTGTGTAATCTGTATCTCTTAATTTTATCATGTGTCCACTATAATTTGTTACCAGTCAGCATGTCAGTTAAAACCAACACCATCTTTAATTTGGGTTCAGAATGAGTTCCCCCAAACTCCTAACTTGACCCTTGCTACCCCACCATCACACTCTTATAGTCTATTTATTCTTTTTTTTTTTTTTTTTTTTTTTGGTTTTTCAAGACAGGGTTTCTCTGTGTAGCTTTGTGCCCTTCCTGGAACTCACTCTGTAGCCCAGGCTGGCCTCCAACTCACAAAGATCCACCAGCCTCTGCCTCCTGAGTGCTGGGATTAAAGGCGTGTGCCACCATGGCCTGGCCTTATAGTCTATTCTTTTGGGTTTTGTTTTGTTTGTTTGTTTGTTTGTTTGTTTGTTTGAGACAAGGCCTCTCTATGTATCCCTGGCTGTCCTAGAACTCTCTATGTAGGTCAGGCTGGCCTTGAACTCAGAGATACACCTGCCTGTGCCTCCCAAGTGTTGGGATTAAACGTGTGGTACCATTCCTAGCTTATAGTCTATTCTTCATACTGTATCCATGGGTTTTTCCAAACACCATTGTAGATAGATGGCAACGTGTGACCCAAAGAACTACAAGGTGAATTATGAATTGTGATCTTTCAACTGGTAAAGACATAACAAGAATTTTAAAAAGCAAAATAGAAGAAATTTCAGGAGTAGAGATGTAGCTCAGTGGTCAAATATGTATTTAGCATGTGTGGGCCTGAGTTTGAGCCCTAGGGCCACCAAAAAAAAGGGGAACCATTTCTGTCAGACTGAAATATGTATGGCTACACTGAGGCACGATATGACATGAGTTACACTGTGCTGTGTCAAGTGAGCGGCCGCTGGGGAGTTGAAGCCACTGTTTCCGATGCGAATGACTTCATGCCACACTCCTGCTCCTCTGCTCAGGAAGCCCTCCCTCCGTGACCTCACTTCTGGCCCTCTCCAACCTTCAGATCAAGTCACCTTCTCGCTCCATCACCCACCACTTTCTCTATTTGCCTCCTTTCCAGTTCCCTCCACAAAACAGTAGACAAGAACACAGAGCCTGCAATGTGCCAAGTACTGTTTGGAATGGTCTACGTGTTCAAATTCACTTAATTCTCACAATATATGAAGCAGAGAGTCTTCGAATGCCTTTCTTATAAATGAAGGAACAAATTGTACACAGAAGGCTAAGCTACTTGGGTTAAAGTTAGTTACCAGGCAAGGCCATACAGCTTTGCAAAGCCAGAGCTGATACTCCAACCCAGGCAGTCGAGCTCTAGAACCAAGGCTTTTGACGAATGCGTCACCTTTCCATTCCTACCAGGCAGGAGGCTACCCATCTGACAGCTGGTTGTCTTTGGTGCTCTACTTTATCTGTCTGATCATCAGTACACATTGGACTCACTATAACACCTCATTCAAAGACAGCAGTAAACAAACATTTCCCAGCTGAATGTAAGAAGTTCTTAAAAAGATCGGAGGTAACAACACCACACCAGGAACATATTTCACACTCTAAAAACGATATTCTGGGTACTGAATTTAATGTCTTTGTTTTTTGACATTACATTTTTTTAAACACTTCATTATCTCATTATGTCTAGGTAGCCTCTTCTTCTCATACTACAAATGTTTCCTTTCTCCTTTGCTCTTGTTTCACATCGTTTTTAACAAATGTAAATTTTATAAGGAAAGGAGGAAAGCACAATAGTCTAAGGTGAAGGGCACTTATTTACACCATCTACCTCCTGAGAATCAGAGAAACCTACCTCCGAGGCCCAGTTCTTTAAGAACACAGTAGCCACCAGGCTGCAGGAGTTCACCAACGATTCTATCAGGCTCTTTTAAATCTCTCTCGATTACCGTCACCTTTCTTCCATCTCTGGAAAGAACCGTCGCCAAAGCAGATCCAAGTACACCAGACCCCACGATGATAACTTCCGGATCATTCAGAGAAGATGTCGATACTGAGGTAGCTGCTCCTGTTAATGTTGTTTCTGAAACGTTGATTTCTTTTCTGCACTATAAAAAAAAAAAAAGCTATTATGCTTTCAAATCTGTTGACTTAAATCATATCCCTACCACATAAATTAGTGGACTTCTACATCTTGAGCAAAAGCTAGACTGCAAACATCATTAAACCAAATCAATGGTATGTTTTTAAATCCAGACCATATATAAAAAATTAGTACCAAAATACTGGCTAAACAGAAATGTATACATCCCAATAAAATTAAACATATGTTCCTTTTTCTGGACACAGTAATTAAAAAGTATTGTTATATGGGCATATTTAGAAATCCACACCAGGCCAGATACTATAAACGTCTATAATGAGATTCAAAGCCACAACCTAGGACAAATCCTATCACTTAACCACTCAACTCTGCGAGCACATACTGAGCATCTACAGGTGCGGGTCTCTCACTTCTGACATGCCATGTTACGCATACATCAGTGAGACTCGACATCCTCCAGCAGCTCCCGCGTCTCCAGGTAAGGAGAAAGCCTGAAGCGGTCACGAAACGAAAGCAGCTTGACGGCTGACAACCCCGTTTTCCTACCCCACAAATTCTCTACACAGCACAGTGACAGCCATAGTACTCCAGCCCCCTGCACTAGAACTCAACCCCAAGGGGCGTTCTCTACAGTACAAACACCGGAGTTTCCATCCACCTTGAGAATAAGGCCTCGTCTCCAGCCCCCAGTCGCCATGCCACCGAATAGGCAGTGCTACCCAAAAGGCTCCTAACAGACATACCAACTCTAGACTAGTGGGGACAGCTGGTTACTTATTAGATGGTGATGCACCAGGCACTCTGCAAATGTGAAGTCACTTAACTCCCTGTCTACAAGCCATGGTGGTGACACACTCATCTAACAGAACAGAAACTGATTCTTACAGAAATCACCCCATTCTCAAAGTGTCACTGCCAGAAGTGGCAGAGCTAAAATTCAGAGCCAAGTCCCTTTCTTCTATCAACTTTGCTCACCTGTACTGTGGACATGACAAAACAGAGCAGACCCAGAAGCCTGTGCTGCTCTGTGGGTAACTCACTCTATCTGGCCCTATCTTCTATGCCAAGTTGGGTACCCTGCTACAGTCTCATAGCAATATCTATGTTGTTGTTGTTGTTATTTAAAAATCAAGCATTGTTACTCTCACTCTTAAAGTCTTTCCAGTGTTCTTGGGGGGAAAGTTCAAATAGCCACTTGATCTGGCTTCTACTGCTCCCCCTCTTATCTGGCCCCCATCGGCCTCCATCTTTCCCTGGCAGTAATAACATTACGAGTATTTAAAGACCCGGTCTTGGACACAGGACCATCGTTCAATTATTATTGACTTAGGACATGACTGCACTGGTTTTATTCGTTACTTCAAAGACTAGCAGGAGGGAGGCTCTTTGCCCAAGCCTTTCAAACTGGTCTGTCCCTTTGCCCAGTCGGCTGTCACTTTCCTAAGTGGCCTTACCTGCCACACAATAATTTCTTCTCAGGTACAAATGCCATCCTTATCCAAGGATTTAAAGAAAAGCCACTGATTCTGTCCTCCAAATGAAATGCTAACATTTCCTATCAAATCAATATCCAACCCCTTATCGGGGTTGGCTAAATGAAACAAACCCTCTTGATCCTTCCTAAAAATCAAGGATCATAGCACAATCCGGAACTAAAAAAAAAAAAAAAATCAACTAAATGCGAATAGTGACGCTTCTAAGCCGTCGTCACTTGCTTGCCTTTTAATGAAACCGTAAACTTCAGTGACCCCGATCTTAAGTTTAAAATAAGATGCCCCTCATTTGCCCACCGTGGAATCAGCCTACCTTATTGGACTCCAGCTCCTCTTTCTTTTCTGACTCAGGGGGTGACTTGGCCCAGAAGAAGCCAATAAGAGGCAAAGCCGAGAGAATATCCGAGAAGGCAGCGAACTGGGAGCCGCTTTGCTGGCGACCGAGGAGGCCCGCGTTTCGATGGCGACAGCGGTAGGAGAGAACCAGGCCCAGAGACAGGAACACCACCACGCACAGCAGGAGCTCCTTGTTGGCCAGGGTGACATCCCCGCATTTCTTATAAAAATAGGTGAACGTGGCAATGCCAAGAAAAGTCCACATGGTTCAAAAGGCTTCTTTGGTGGCTGAGGATTTTTGTTTTTTTGTGGTTTTTGTTTTTTTTTTTTTGTTTTTTTTTTGGGGGGGGGTGTCTTTTTTTTTCCTCGGGAGGGTTTTGGTGATTAAGACGTTCTCTCCAAAATGTAGTTGTCAAAAGGGGGCGCGGGACACTGGCCCAGCTCCTTCCTGTCAATAGTTTCAGGATCAAAGAGTCAGATGAGATCAATTCGTGAAACCATTGAGAGTACAAATGTATCTTAAGTTGTCCGAGACTTAGAAAGCAGCATTTAAAGCCTGCCTACAGCTCCTGATCAGATCATTCGGCCAACTGACAGACGGGTCCCTCTCTCTTTCAATCTCGCTATTGGGCAGAGGAGGGGGTACGAGTGTGGCTGTGCGTACACTTGGATGTCCGCTCCACGGGCTGTAAGTGGTCTATTGTCAGCAGCCGCAGGGGCTCGGCGGGAAGGAGTTGGCGAAGAAGGATCAGGGTGCTGGGAAAACCGCCCCTAAGCGACACTGCCCGGCAGCCTTCTCCAACCAACAGAAGACCGGGCCCCGGAGTCCCGAAGCCGGGCTGGAGCGGGGCGGCGCAGCTCTTCCCGGAGACCTCTCCTGGGCAAGCCCCGAAGTCACGGCCCGGAACCTGCCCGACCGCCACTTGCCTTCCTCGCGGGTGAATGGCTGTCTCCGGAGAGCGTCCGTCAGGGCTCGGCGAGGACGACGCCGGACCGCCAGGTCGCCAGCATCCCTCGCGGACAGTAACCAGAGTAACCACCGCGCGCCCCGCTCGCACCTCGGCCCCACGCGCTCCAACCACCCGGCGGGCTCGGCCCAGCCGAGGGACCAGGGGGCGGGGCTCCGGGGCCGGGCACCGCCCCGCGATCAGACCCCGCCTCCCACGCCGCCCCGGGCCAATGAGAGCGCGCACCGCGCGGTAGGCTGAGATGGCGCTATGGAGCGTTTGGCCAATGGCGGGCGGCTCGTTCCGCGCGGCGCCAGTCGCAGAGGCTCTAGGGCGATGTTGCGTGGTGCGGGGCGGGTGCGTGGGGTGGGCGCCGGCCCGGTGGGCGGATGGGGCGGTGCCGGCTCGGCCGGGCTCCCGCGGGGTCCTCCGGTCCCCACCTGCGGAGGGCGGAACTAACTCTGGAGCAATGCCTGGTTACCGTGCCCAGCCCAGGCCGTAACCGAACCGAAAGAGGCGGCCCGGCGGACTGTGTGAGCACGGGCTAAAAAGGCGTGAGGGACGTGACACACCAGCGATCCTGGTGTCCTTCGTGCACGGAGGCTCAAGGGAGAGGCGAGGCGAGGGAGGTGGAGCACGCCTTTAATCCCTGAGCTAGGGAGGCAGGAGGATCTCTGAGAGTTTGAGACCCATTTGGTCTGCATAGTGTGTTCCAGGCCAGCCAAAGCTGCATGGCGAGACCCTGCACACGCGCACACACACACACACACACACAGTTCTGTCAGCAACACCGAAACTGTTTAATAAGATCCTCTTATGTTTTACGCACTGTGCCAGAAGCTTTGCAAATATTTATTCAAACCTTGCAGCAACCTTCCAAGAGAGGTATTGCCTTTGTTTTACAGGTGAAGGAAGTGAGCGGTTTATCTGTCATAGTTCATGAGACTGATCATTATACCGCCCACAGCTACTGCCTTGTCACCGAGTTTCGGCCTCAACAGTACCATTTAATCACGCATCCACTGAATTCTTAGTTATCTATGTTTTCTTCTTAATACTGTAAGACCTTGTCCTGAGATGTTACTATTTCTAACTGTGGCAATATTTTGTGACATACGAAGGTAGACAGAGATGCATGAGTGGAAGTAGTGTAAAATTCAATAACGCTTGCCCTCTTTTTAAATGTAGAAACTCACCCTTAACTATTTCTCAAATATCTTTGTTAGTGTCTGCTATCTTTTTAGGTGTGCAACCATTCAGAAAGGTACAATTGTATGCTGTATCATAATGAAAGAAGAAATAAATCACATGTTAACCAGTTACCCACCAGCCCTTACAGCAGCCACATTGACCTATCTAGCTCCACATATTTTAAGATTTATTTATTTATGAGTCCTGTCTACATGTATGTCTGCACATAAGAAGAGGACATTGGATCCCATGGGACTACAGTAATAGCCGCCATATGGGTGCCAGGACTTGAATTTTGGACCTCTGGAAGAGGAGTCAGTGCTCTTAACAGCTGAGCCATCTCTCCAGCCCTAGCTCCACATTCCTAATGCACAACCTCTCCATGGTCTTCATGAAATATATCTTGAATCCAATAGTAAGCTGAAATTCTAGGCAATTTAAAGGAGTCTTGGCCTTCCTAAATGTCTATCACCTTTGGGCACTACTAGGAGAAAATAAAAGGTATCAAATGCTTTCAAACGCATCTTTTCCACAGAACATCGGATGAATTCTCGCTTGTCAGATCCATAAACCAAGCATACAAAGAGGCAAAATAAAACTGCCAGTCCTGAAGCTGAGGAGTCGTGTCCAAAGGTAAAACACAGAATTAGCTCAGGGAAAAGACTATGTCCACATTTAAAAATGGAATTTGAGCCAGGCCATGGTGGCGCACGCCTTTAATCCCAGCACTCAGGAGGCAAAGGCAGGTGGATCTCTGAGATCGAGGCTAGCCTGGTCTACAGAGTGAGTTCCAGGACAGCCAGGGCTACAAAGAGAAACTCTGTCTTGAAAAACAAACAAACAAAAATCTAAAATGAATCTTTTTTTTTTTCAGACACAGAAAACATTCAAGAAATCACATTATTTGCTTAAAATTACTCTTTCCCTGGGTAAGCCCACAGAGCAAGTAATGAACTATCTCTATTTGTTAAGACAAAATGTAGTAATTCATTTGCAATCCTAACTTTTACATGTCTTTTTGCTTAGTCATAGGAATACTCTTTATATTTTCCTTTGAAGCTATTCCTATCTCACCTTGAATTATTTGTTTGTTTGTTTGTTTGTTTGTTTGTTTGTTTTGAGACAAGATTTCTCTATGTAGCCCTGGCTGTCCTGGAACTCTCTCTGAAGATCAGGTTGGCCTCCAATTCAGAGATCCACCTGCCTCTACCTCCTGAATGTTGGGGTTAAGGGCCCACACCATCACTGCCTGGCTTTGATTTTTTTATGATAATAATGTCCACCTTTTCTTCACCCTGAGTGGTATCTCTCACTGATGATCTCATACCCTGTTGATGGGGGTCTTCACATCGGTTAAACTGGGAGATTGGCTTTTTCCAGATCTTTTGGCAAACACAACAAAGAAACTTCAGAGGGCAATGAGCACAGCACCTTAATTCTAATGGTCTAATAAGGAGAAAAAAAGAAACCCCGCCAGGCCCTGGGACTCAAGAAGAATTTGAGGCTGAAAATGGAAGGATCAGGACCATTTCTCCTGAACAGCTTCTTTGGGTCCATTCATGAAGAAAGTCCCCCACCTGAGGAGGTTGAAAAGACGGTGCTGACCAGGTATGCACTCCTGCTGAAGCGTTTCTCACAGTCAGCACATTGGTAAGGTTTCTCTCCTCTGTGGGTTCTCTGGTGCCTGATCAGATTGAACCTCTGACTGAAGGACTCACCACTAAGGCTTCTCTCCCATGTGTGTCCTTTGGTGAAAGACAAGGGTAGAGCTCTGGCTGAAAGTCTTCCAGCACTCAGAGCACCAGTAAGGTGTCTCTCCACTGTGTGTTCTCTGGTGTCCACTAAGGTGGGAACTAAGGCCAGCACTCTTTCCATATCCACAGCATTTCATAGTTTCTCTCCTAGCTGGACTCTGCACTCTTCCATCACGTTGTAGCTCCGATGCACACTTCCTTCACATTCAGTTTTTCCAGAGGATTTCTTTCCTGTGTGCATTTTCTGGGGTGTTTGAACCTCGACTAAAAGTCTTTCCACATTCTGGACAGTGATAAGGTTTTTCTCCTGTGTGTATTCTCTGGTGCTTTGTTAGAGTCGAATTACAACCAAAGCCTCCTCTACACCCAAGACACAGGTAGGGCTTTTCACATGTGTGCGTTGATCAGGCTGGAACTGTGACTGAAGCTCCTCCCACAACCGGGTACCTATAGGGTTTTTCTCCAATGTGAGTCCTCCTGTGTTCTATTAGAACATAGCTGTGGCTGAAGCCTTTTCCACACACAGGGCATCCCTATGGCC
Source organism: Peromyscus leucopus (assembly GCF_004664715.2). Taxonomy (NCBI): domain Eukaryota; kingdom Metazoa; phylum Chordata; class Mammalia; order Rodentia; family Cricetidae; genus Peromyscus; species Peromyscus leucopus. Next base: position 65,506,799 of record NC_051080.1, on the reverse strand, counting down.
TCTTACCGGTCTGTGATCTGTGATGCTGAATTAGGTGAGAGCTGGTACTGAAAGCCTTTCCACAGGCAGGACACTTGTAAGGTTTCTCTCCTGTGTGAGTTCTCCTGGATGATAAGATGGGAAGGTATAGCTGAAGCTATCCCCACACTTGTTACACAGGAAGGGCCTCTCCCCTGAGTGTGTTCTCAAACGCTGAATCAGGTGGGAACTGTTACAAAAGCATTTCCCACATTCAAAACATGTATATGGTTTTTCTCCCAAGTGTGTTCTCTGGTGTGTCCACAGGTGAGAATTATTGCTGAACTTTTTTTTTCTAGCATTTAGAACAATTATAGGGCTTCTCTCCAAAGGATGAATGGACAGAGGTGTTGACATGTTCTCTTGAACCCCATCCTCCATGGTAAGGTTCCCCCTTCTTTTCCTGTAGAATCTTCCCATTTCTCTGACTTGACATCATTCTCATAAGAATCATGACACCAAATCTCATCTCCATGAGATAATATCAGCATTTCTTCTGTATTTTCCTGCTGAGAATTCTGCAGCCCACATCTTTTAGACCACTGTGGAGCTTTCTCTTTAAGTTTATCTGCCTGTGGTGTATTGATTTTGAACAGTCCCTAAATTATCTTTATCTTCATCTCCTGCAAGACTTTAAAAAAAATTAATAGATAAGCACAGTCCCTTATCTTGCCTGACAAGGAAATTCTGAACTGAAGCAAGAGAGAATCAGAGAATAACAATGAAAAACCTCATAAAGTATTTCATACAAAACTTTCTCTTTAAAGTTTGTGTATGTGTGGTGTGCTGGGAGATGTCTTACCTTGGCTTTCTTTCTTTTTTGTTTTTTGTTTGTTTGTTTGTTTGTTTTTTGTTTTTGGCTTTTGGAGACAAAGTTTCTCTGTGTGACAGTCCTGGCTCTCCTGGAACTCCCTCTGTAGACCAGGCTGGTCTCAATCCCACAGAGGTCTGCCTGCCTCTGCCTCCCAAGTCTGGGGTTAAACATGTATATCACCACAACCCAGTGTGGCTTTGTGTTTCTATTGCTATGATAAAACGCCATAACTAAAAGCAACTTGGGGAGGAAAGTTTATTTCATCTCATACTTACTGAAGGAAGTCAGGGCAGGAACTCAAGGAAGGAACCAGGAGGCAGGAACTGAGACAGAAGCCATGGAGGAGTGCTATTTACTGGCTTACTCTCCATAGCTTTCTTAACCTGCTTTATTACCATCCCAGCCTACAACAGGCTGGGCCCTCCCACATAAATCACAACAATTCAGTGGAGGCATTTTCTCAACTGACGGTCCCTCTTCTCAAGTAACTCTAGCTTCTGTCAAATTGACTAATATAAACTAACCAGGATGAGGGCATGTGCATAAGAGTGCAGGGGCCAGTGGAGAGCAACTGCCGCTGATCCCTTGGAGCCAGACTTACAGGCAGCTGTGAGATGCTGATGTTGTTACTGGGAACTTAACTCAGGCCCTCTACAAGGACATCTGATACCCTCTTCTGGCCTCCATGGCACTGCACAGACATACAGGCAGACAAAACACCCACACATAAAATAAAGATAAATCTTTTAAAAACAATTTAGTTGTAATCTACAAGATGCTCTTAACCACTGAGCCATCTCTCAGGCCCTTATAGAAATATTCTGTGTGTTCACTAGTAGCCCGTGAATTTGTTGTTCTTACCCACTACACAAACTAAGTTTCTGAACTAGTATGTGCTAATCCCATGGGTAATATCAACCTAAAAATAAATGTACTAAGCTTTATTTGAGGTTTAAAAGGGGGAAAGAGGACCTAAGTAGAATGCTGTATGGGATGAAAACATGACAATGGATTAGTTAAAACATGTACAAACATAGAATAAGAATGGACACTATCAAGAGCAGTAGCTTTGTGTGTATGTAACGAATCCTAAATATGTACAAGGTAGGTATTTATTATCATTTTTAAAAGGAGAAAACTGAGGCTACATGACTGACTTATAAGTAACACAGCACACATTCAAATAAAGTTTGCCAGGTTGAACATCGACCTTTCCACACAGTGTCTAGCACATTTTGTAACAAGTTTCCTAAGGCTTCAGATCATCTTGACCCCTCACTTGTAAACATAACTTTTTAAACTCTCCCACTTGGTGAAATTCGAATCCAAAACCAACAGCTCGGTTCCCAGCTTCATCACAATAACCACACCAGGCTAAGGATGGGCAGCCCTGAGGGGGAAAAATAACAGTAGTCATAGTTAGAAGTGTTTGTTAAGTATATTCTCTACCTCCATTCCCAACCATCACAACAAAATAATGAAAATCAGAAGCATGGCCTTTAGAAGTCCTTTCAGGAAGTCTTGTCCTAGATACTAGTGCTCAAAATTAAGAGTTAGTACCTTATTCCTCTTACAACTAAAATTTTTTTTAAGATTTGTCTTTACGGTTGTTTGGCTCAAACTGTTTGGGGGGGCGGGGCACCAAGGCAGGGGGATCAGGATCCATCCCTGATATATGGGCAGGCTTCTGGAAACTGGTGCCTGTGGTGTGACACCGTGCACAGCCTTGGTGCAGTGGGGAGGGACTTGGACCTGCCTAGGCTCAGTGTGTTGGGCTCTGCTGACTCCCCATGGGAGACCTCGATTTAGGGGATGTGGGGTTGCTTGGGAAAGAGGGCTGGGGGTGGGAGGAGGGAGGAGAGGGGTTGTGGATAGTATGTGGAGTGAGTAGAAAATTTCTTAATAAAGAAAAATGAAAAAAAAGATTTGTCTTTATTTTATGTGTGGGCATTTTGTCTACCTGTATGTCTGTGAAGTGCCATGGAGGCCAGAAGAGGATATCTGATCCCAATGACTTACCCCAATGTAGTAAGTCACTTTGTGGGTGCTGGGAACTAAATCCGGGTCCTCTAGAAGAGTAGCCAGTGTTCTTAACTGCTAATCCATCTCTCCAGTTCTACAATTTAAAAAAAAAAAAATTTAAATATTTATGTTAACTTAATTACTATTTAGTTTAACTATCTTTTCATTAAAGCCTGATGATCAAGTTTCAAAGAGAGAAGGAATAGTAATAATGTCCACTTGTGGCTTAGAAACCCTTTTAATTGAAGAGGACAATGTGCTTTTTGGCGAGAACATGAGTAATAAAACATAAGGGCATCAGGAGTCCATATGCAGGTGCAACAAGCAAGGAAGAGAAGGACCTTGTTTACAGTCAAAAGGATACGTTGGTTGTTGACCAAAAACAAGCAGCCTTTGGAGTCCATTTCAAAAAGAACTCTTATATAACGCACAGCAAGAAACCAGTTGGAAACAGGGCTAGAGTAATTACACCCACTAATCCTAAATCCAAAAGAGGCCATCCCTCCCTCCACCTTTCTGCTCCTGGATTCTCCAATATACTTGTCAGCTAAGCTATCTTCTGGGGCTAACGATTATCCCTACTCTATTTAAAGCATTAGGAAATGTGATCAGCTAGCGTCCTATGGACACAGCATCCATTTCAGTATATAACGAACAGCAAGCACGGTTTGGGAGGAAACAGAAGCCTGAAGGATAGACAAAGGCATTCATAGGCAATGTTTTGATTCTTCCCCTACTGCTGCTTGTACACACTGAGCAATAAAATAAATCACTGTTCCTAATTCTCTTATCAGCCTAAGGTGAATGGACCATTTTAGATTTTTATCTGCACCATCTCACGAGTGGTTTTCCAGGTGTGTCCAAGGTATTAAAACTTTCCCAAGGTCACACAACCAGAAAGTGGTAGAGCAGGCCTGAATCCCAAGCCGATGGCACACTGCCTTTCACACCACGTATTCCAGCGAACTAAAGCAGGAAGCAGAGCTGGACATTGATTCCCAAGCACAAATGATCCTCAAAGAGTATCTTCATCAGCTCCTTTCTTTAAATGCATTTCCAAACCTTAAGACCCAGGGAGCCAACAAGACCACAGAGCAATTAAGAACTGGTTTGTTATAAAGGTGAAAGAGGTTGAAATTACATCCCCAGAGTTTGACAAGAACAACAAAAGCAAAACAAAAAACACCTGGATGCAAACAAAAAGAAGAGGACTGGAGAGGTGGCTCAGCATTTAAGAGCACTGGCCGCTCTTCCAGGGGACTCGGATTTGATTCCCAGCACCCACCCACATAGTGGCATGCAGCCATTGCAACTCCAGTTCCCGGGGGTCCCACGCCCTCTTCTGGCCTCCGTGGGCACCAGTCATGCACATATCATATATGCAGGCAAAACACTCATACACATAAAACAGTTTTTTTCAAAACCCAACACAGAAAACGGACAGTTGCCTAAAACGCTCTACCCAGTTATGCATTTCTATTTAAGTATTTACAAGCAACAAGTCCGTGCAACAGATTCATATTTCACCACTTTCCCTAAGATACTATTAAACTCGTTAGTAAAGGAGCCCCGGGAACACCGGCTAGGCCAAACAGGCTGGCACATCCAGGCCATGCATGGCAGCGAATGGCGGCCTTTAAGGTGTCCCTGCACAGAGATGGGCAGCTTGGACGGTTTCAGGGCGAACAGGTGAAGATGATGTGCTGTGCTTATCTGAGAACTTTCGGGCATCTGGGCGGTAGTGCTCAGCAAAGCTGGGGGAAGCGCCTGGGTTCCGCCCAGGGAACCGGTCTGGCCAGTCCCAGAGGCGCTGCGCTTGCGCCCTGCAGAACCCTGACACACACACCTCACCCCCCCACCCCCCCCTCCCCCGCTCGCGCGCCTGCAGAGCGCCCCCCTTTTCCCTGGAAGGAGCTCACTGTTGAGGTCGCTGCACAATGGTTCCCTGCACCCCAAGTTGTCCCAGCTGTCTGGGGGAAGGAAGTTCAACCCTTTAGCCCCAACAACCTAGGGTCCTAGACCCCCAGACTGGGAAGACATGACAGGAAGTTTCCAGGACCCCCTACTCAGCACCCTACTCAGAACCCACTTTGTCCCGACCTCTCTAGGAAATAGGAACGAATGGGCAGAGTCTCGTTCATCTTAACCCTTAGAGGCCCGGAGAATTTCTTTCTGAGATGTTTGACTAGTTTTTTTTTTTGGCTGGGGGGGGGGGGGCTTTCAAGACAGGGTTTCTCTGCGTAGCTTTGCGTACCTCAAACTCACAGAGATCTGCCTGCCTCTGCCTCCTGAGTGATGGGATTAAAGGCGTGCGCCACCACCACCTGGCTGTTTGCCTATTCTTAACCCATATTCCTCTCTCACTTCTCAGGTGCCTCAGATTAGGGCCTGGCACGAGACTGTAGTTTTCTTCGCTATCAGGGCACTGCCAGATTTACCATCACAACCGCCACCATCACTGATAGAGTCACATATCCCATATTTAAGCTTCTGTTGTTCTGTTCCCGTCACCATGAGCATAGGTATATGCTTTCCTGTCTGAAGCAGTCCACCAGCCACAAGAGGCCTCACCAGAAACCAACACTGAGGACAGCTTGGACTTGGACACCAAGTAGGTTCTGGGAACAGAACCCTGGTCCTCTGCAACAACAGTCTGTGCTCTTAACCACTCACCCATCTCTCCACCCGCTGTATTCTTTCTTGTTACATTTTTATTTATTTGGTGTATGCATGTGAGGGTGTGTGTGTGTGTGTGTGTGTGTGTGTGTGTGTGTGTGTGTGTGTGTGAAATTGAGCACGTGTGCACACAAACCATGACATGTGTATGGAGGCCAGAGGAAAACTTCCGCCGTCAGTTCTTTCCTTCCACCATGTCAGTCCTTCAGACAAAACTCAGGCGGGGTGGCGGGGGTGGCGGCGGCGGTGGCGGTGGCGCACGCCTTTAATCCCAGCACTCTGGAGGCAGAGCCAGGAGGATCTTTGTGAGTTCGAGGCCAGCCTGGTCTACAGAAGGAGATCCAGGAAAGGCTCAAAGCTACACAGAGAAACCCTGTCTCGAAAAACTCTCAGAAAAAAAACTCAGGTCTTCAGACTTGGTAACAGGCAGAGCCTTTATCCATGGAGCCATCTCCCCAGTTCTGGATCATTTTGTCTATTTTGTGCCTGTAGGTTCTGAACATATTTTAAAACTTGTTAAAAGGGGATTGATGAGAGCAGAAAAGGGCAGAGATCAAAGTACATTAGACATGGATGAAAATGTCACAGTGAAACTTCGTTTTATGTATAATTAACGTGTGCCAAAAAAAAATTAACTTTCTAAAATTTGTTGAGAAATGAGTTGAGAAGCTGGCTGAACACCTCTGATAGAGGTATAAAATAGGAATCAAAATGCCCAGCTCCCATAAAGCCAGATTAGAAAGAGGGCCTGGTTCCCAGCACTTCCTTCACGACACCACATGCTGGACTGCTTGCTATGACATTTACATGGAAGACAACCTTACCCCGATGAGTCTGCAGACCTTACAGCCCAAGGAGCAAATGTTTGATGAGAGGGAAGAATGTGGAGAAACGGGGACAGGCTGGCTCACACTCACCATCCATCATGTCTGCCCAGCTCAGTCTTCTGACCCCTTCCACGAGTCAGGGATACGGATGCTGGGGGGCGTAATGAAAGGCAAAAGATACCTCTCATTATTTCCAGGAAATCATTAGTCTTTTATGAGTGTTGTGTGACTTTTTCCTTGGGAGAGATGTTGGACAGATGTATTCACTCCAGAACAGGCACCAATGAGGGATCGCTGTAATAATTTCACCAGAGTCCAGTCTGGTGAACCAGTGTGTTTACTGGGCTTACTTACAGAGTAGGGGTGCAGGGTCACTTTCAGAAGCATAGATGACTCAAGCTACAACACCCAAGGGATGTCCCCAGCAGATGATGACTCACAAAAGCTGCTTTTCCTGGGGCTCCCTGTGCAACATGCAGGCAGCTCGCTGATTGGCCAGTCAGGAGTCTCCTGCTGCTTGTATCACCTTGGGGAGAGGCTTTATAAATCTTATCTCAGGAGCTTCCTGGGGCTTCTAAATGTTGTCACTTTCTAGAACCTTAACAAACACTTCAATTTGGAGAACATAGCTACAAAGAACAGGCTGCAGGAGTTAAGAAACAAGAAACAAGAAAACAAGGCTTTCCTGTGTATCTGTTGTCTTCCTGAGACCGGTTACCCAGTGTCTTAGTTAGGGTTTCTATTGCTGTGAAGAGATGCCATGACCCCAGTGACTCTTATAAACGAAAACATTTAATTGGGGCTGGCTTACAGGTTCCGAGGTTTAGCCCATTACCATCATGATGGGGAGCATGGCAGCACACAGGCAGACATGTTGCTGGAGAAATACCTGAGAGCTCTACATCCAGATCTGCAGGCAGCAGGAAGAGAGGGTGCCACTGGGCCTGGCTTGAGCATCTGAGACCTCAAAGCCCACCCCAGGGACACACTTCCTCCAATAAGGGCGCACCCACTCCAACAAGGCTGCATCTCCTAATAGTGCCGCTCCCTGTGGACCCACGGGGGCCATTTCCATCCAAACCATCACAGTTAGGTTAGCCGTAGAGCAGGCTGAACCAGGAATCTCCTATTCTTACCTTCTAACCATAGACAAGAAATTGATCAATAAACCCTTGGGGCACAGTGTCTTCCAGACATTAAGCACACATCCTACTGTGGAGCATGGATCAAGTCCCTTTGTATCTTCTTCCATTTCCTTTGTCCTTCAATTCACGTATTCAGTGAGTATTTCCTGTTACTTGTGTTGATTCCTGCACTAAACGGGTACTCGTATGGACTGTCCTAGGTTCCCGGCTGGCTGACACAGAGCACCGAGAGAGTGAGCTCTTCTTGTTCCTGGGCTTACATGTCAGTGAAGGGGATGGCTGAAATTGCTAATCCAGGTCCTCTGAGATTTGCCTTCAGCTTTGGGTTACAGACTATCTGACTTACAAGAATTTAAACTATAATAACTTCATTATTTACTTGAGAAATGTATGTGGGGCAGGCATTTCCAGAATGGACTGTGCTTGCTGCTCTGTGGTGTCTTCAAGAGATTATCACATTTCCTTTGATCCCCTCCACCATTGCTGTGGGACAACCCTTCCGTACAGTGTGAATATGTGTTACTCCCATTGGTTAATAATAAAGCTGGTTGGCCAAGGCAGGTTAAGGTTAGGTGGAGCAATCAAACTGAAGACTCGGATGAAGAAGGGGGAATTGAGAGAGACACCCGTGAACTATCCAAGAAGCAAGATGCTAGAAAGCCATGGCCAAGTGGCAATACATAGATGAATAGAAATGGGTTAATTTCAATGTAAGAGCCTGAGCTAGTGAATGGACATTTTGTAATTAATATAAGCTTTTGTGTGTTTATTTGAGACCAGGCGGTCTGGACAGAAAAGCTCTACCTCCATTTGTACACCATCTTTAGCATTTTGAGAACTTTTTATTCCATGACTACAATCTGGTGGCAGAAATTCCTCCTATCACATCTTAACACCATAGCCCATATAACAGGAAGGTAAGAGGGACAGGAGGCTTCATTTCTGCTTACAAATCTCCCATTATAAAGGAACACAATTTCAGAAATTCCCAACAGAGGTTTCTGAGCTGGCTAGTTCTATGCCATCTTGACACAATCCATAGTCGTCTGAGAGGAGGGAACCTCAACTGAGAAATGCTTCTAGAAGACGGGGCTGTAAGCAGGCAAGCCTGTAGGGCATTTTCTTAATTAAGATAAATGGAGGAGGACCCAGCCTATTGTGGGTGAGGACATCCCTAGGCTGGTGGTCCTGGGTTCTATAAGAAAGCAGGCTGAGCAAGCCATGCAGAAAAAGCCAGTGAGCACCATCTTTCCAGGATCAGCGCCTGCCTCCAGGCTCCTGACCTGTTTGAGTTCCTGTCTCCTGACTTCTTTCTATAATCAACAGTAACATGGATGCATAAGCCACGCATATCCTTTTCTCCCCGAGTTGCTTTGGGTCATGGTGTTTCATCACTGCAATAGCAACCCTAAGACAGCTTCCCTTTCTAGCTCTTGGCTAGAACTTGCTACGCCAGTCACTGCTGCGGGGAATGGGATTGTTCTGGTTGGCTAAAGCCAATTGTGTTTCACCTTCTGGAGCTGATTGCCTTGCTATTCAGCCTCCATAAGAGTCTCTGCTCCCTATGGAGAGATCCCAACTGGGCACCCGGCTTGCCTAGTTTCTGGGATTACAAGAATGTAAACATTGGACAGCATGTCCCTCTTGACTATAAGTTCCTCAGAGATTTGCTAACTTATTAACATTTGTTTTTTATAAGCTAGCCTGATACAAGCCTTTCTTCTTCCAGTCCATACTGTGCAGTCAACAACCATCCATGGTAAATGGTGGTTGGGGGAACAATTGGGAAAAACCGTCACATGAATAGGAAAATTGCCACCAACACGTTGAACATTGTAATAGGAAAAACTAAACCCAATTACTTTGGCCCTAGGGAAGCAAGAGACTAAGTCTTTGCCTGAAGGAATAGAAGGAATTCTTTTCAGAAGAGCTCATTTGGTTTTGTGAAGGATGAACAGGAGTCTGCTGGGTGCCTGGACACCAAAGGGAACAGTGCTCACACATCTAGAGTTCTTTGAAGGTCAACTATTTGGAGAATGGTCAAAGTTCCAGGGTTTGAGGAAAACATGATACATAACTAAGAGTGGAGGAAGAGGGGAGGAGAAGCAGATAGAAGAGGCTCTCAATGCCACCAGGATGAATGAAGACGTGTTGGAGAGGCGGGAAAGAGGGAGAAGCGAAAAAGTTGTTGTTGCTGTTGTTGTTTGTTTTGTTTGTTTGATTACTTTGTTTTGTTTTGATTTTTTTCTTCTGTGGGGGGGCACTGTAGGGGTGAGGGGAGGATATGGGGGGGCCAGGAGGTAAGGGGAATTGGGGTGCATGATGTGAAACAAGCAAATCAATAAAGAAGTTAAATTAAAAAAAATTATATTGGGCTGGAGAGATGGCTCAGAGGTTGGGGGCAGTGGCTGATCTTGCAGAGGTCCTGAGTTCAATTCCCAGCAACCACATGATGGTTCACAACCCTCTGTAATGAGATCTGGTGCCCTCTGCTGGCCTGTAGACATCCATGCAGGCAGAACACTGTATGTATAATAAATAAATAAATCTTTAAAATACTACTACTAAGCCGGGCGTTGGTGGCGCACGCCTTTAATCCCAGCACTCGGGAGGCAGAGGCAGGAGGATCTCTGTGAGTTCGAGGCCAGCCTGGGCTACCAAGTGAGCTCCAGGAAAGGCGCAAAGCTACACAGAGAAACCCTGTCTCGAAAAACCAAAAAAAAAAAAAAAAAAAAAAAAAATACTACTACTACTAATAAGTGGGCAATGGTGGCTTGTGCTCTTGATCCCAGTACTTAGGAAACCAACGCAAGGATGATCATGAGTTCAAAGTCAAGCTGGGCTACATGGTAAGTTCCATGCCAGTTTAGGCTATATAGTGAAACCCTGCCTCATTTAAAAAACTAATAATCTTGGCTGAATATGGTAGAGGTAGAGGCAGGAGGATTATGAGTTCAAAGTCATCAAGGCCACCAAGATAATGTCTTTAGAGGAAAAAAAAAGAAAGAAAATATAGAATATTGAGGCAGGCCTTTCCAAAGAGACTAAAAGCACTACAAATAATAGAGATTTGGTTCTAGCATAGAAAAAATAGCCATGCTATTGTTACTTAGATATACTAAGGTCAAAGGGCAAATCAATAAACTGGTTTGGAAACAAAACACAGACGAGGAAGGGGTCTGTACTTTATTTGCTAAACCAACAGTGTTGAGAATCCAACATGAGAGTGATTTAATTAAAAAAAAAAAAAAAAAAAAAAAAAGCATGACTAGAGAGTTCACAGAAAAAGAAACACAGATAACCCTGAAGTTGTGGGACCATTTTATTTTCTTTTTGTTGTTGTTATTGCTTTTCAAGTTAGGTTTTTCTGTGTAGCTCTGGCTGTCCTGGAACTCACTCTGTAGACCAGGCTGGCCATGAACTCCCAGAGATCTGCCTGCCTCTTCCTCTCGGGTGCTGGAATTAAAGGTGTGTGCCGCCACCGCCTGGCTATGGGGCCATTTTCAATCCTCAGATGAACAAAGATTTTAAAAAGCACAACCAGCGCCGTGTTGGCAGACTGGGAAAGACTCACAGTGCTGAATGGGAAGGGACGAAACACATTTTTTTTCCTATCAAAATAACAACTTTGTTTTCTTTTTGCCATAGCAATTCAACGTCTATGGAAAACTCCTCAGATATGTATGTGAGAAAGTTCTGCCCCCAAGTGGAAAGTTCTCAAAATACATCACTTAGGGGGGTGGGAGGAATATGGCAACTGTGATGTATTGCTGGTATTCTATTACGGGAGAAATGAGACAGGTTCAGAATCTATATTCTTTATTTGTTGGGCATGGAATACACCCTAACATTTACGTGTTGAGGATAAGATATGGCAGGTGGTGGACAGCTAATGATCAATATTCCTCCCCATTTTTCAAAACCATGTCAACACTAAATTCAAGCAGAGGGCCCTGAGTTTTAGAGGACCTCACATGGTTGCCTCATTTCCTGAATCAAAGTATCCATAAGCTCAGAGGAACTTTTAGGACGATTTGACTCTTACGCAGTGGGGAATTCATGGAGCAGAGTGTAGACACGAGATTCTCCCATTAGCTTGGAGAGGCACTTGCCTTAGCGATCCCTGATGCACAGGGTTCTCCACTGTCAGCAGGAGGCACCAGAGACAGTTGTTTGGAAAGACTGCCACAAAGTGAACATGCTGTTGCAGAGCAAGCTGGCTGCAGAATCTCTCCGTCTGCAAACACGGAGAAAAAAAAAAACAACACAGCAATATTGTGTAAATTTTATTTAACTCAGATAAATCTGGACTTCATAGAGGACTAGAACTGCAGATACTCTCTAATGTGAGTCACTTGTAATTATGTGAAGTGTGTATGTAGATATGTGTGTATGTGTGTGTGTGTGTGAGAGAGAGAGAGAGAGAGATAGAGACAGAGAGAGAGAGAGAGAGAGAGAGAGAGAGAGAGAGAGAGAGAGAGGAGAGAGAGAGAAGGGGGGGCACGGTGGGAGAGAGAGAAGTTAATTTTTCTAGGTGCCCTTTGACCACAGATGTCTCCACAGTTTGTTAGTCTCAAATGTCCTCAACCTGGTACCCACACCACTACATGCCAAGACATCAAAAGACCAAGACTGGGCGGTTCTGCTGCTGTACAGGAAAAGTCTAATTCTTGGAGTTATATCTGGTTTCTTTACACAGGGACCTGGGAGAGGCAGGCTCTATGACTGTCCTTTCTCCTTATCACATAATCAACCACTCACCAAATTCACTGACCCCCACCTCCTAGGAGTCACTCTTAGGCATGACTGCTACTTGGAACCCCACTGCCACTTGCCTTGGTCAGCCCACCCTCAATTCACACCCACGTTGTGTGGCTGGGGGGGGGGTGGCAGGGGGGGAGGTGCGGGAGGGGAGAGCATATTTTTATATTTTAATTGCTCTTCCTCAGTATTAAATCAAATGGTAGCACACAGGGAAAGTTCATACCCCTGTGCCGGGCGTGGTAATGACTGAATAGGGGAGTTAGTGTTTGTGTGGAAATGGGGCGCAAACAACATCTCTGCTAGTGTGCGAGATTCAGCTGCAGCCCGGTTGCAGGAACCTTCTTGGTCATCCACTTGTTAGAAGTCATCTTTAATTCCCCGGCGACTCTTCCTCCTTCTAGATTCCTCATTAAATCCCTTCCCTTTAGATCCGAGAAGACAATGTTATCAATTTCAATGGTATTCACTTGTCTAGAAAGGTATTCACCCTGGGGAGGCGGGAATAAACTGTGACTATAGGTAAATCTCTCGTGCTCAATAACGCCTTGCTTTCAGGCTCTGAAAAGAAAGATGCCTTGTCTAATGATGTGTTGGATTTCCAAGCGTCGTTTTGTTGTTGTTGTTTGCTTGTTTGTTTCAAGACAGGGTTTCTCTGTGTAGCTTTGCGCCTTTTTCTGGAACTCGCTTTGGAGACCAGGCTGGCCTCGAACTCACAGAGATCCGCCTGCCTCTGCCTCCCAAGTACTGGGATTAAAGGCATGTGCCACCGCCACCCGGCATTCAAGAGTTGATTTTAAAAAGCATTTTTTTTCTCAAAGAACTGCCTCACCTATTGCCAGGAAAAAAAAAAAAAGACCAAAATGACTAATGAAAGTAGATGGAACTCCTCAGTGCTGTAGGCTGGAAGGCACCAGAGAAGGTGGGGGAGTGTGTTGGTTTAGCCTTGGTGCTACACCAGCTGTTGGGGGCAGCTGTTGTAGACTGAACTCTCTAAAAGTCATATGTTGAAGTCTTTCTCCCTCCAGTGAGACTGTGGAGATAGAACCCTTAGAGAGGTGATAAAATTTAAATGCGGTCATATGCATGTGCCTTAATTCTTATAGGATGATGATGTATGGACACACAAAATAGACACAGGGAATGCACATGCTCAGAGCAAAGACCATGTGAAGACACAGTCAGAAATGGGCTCCTGTGAGCCAGAGAGGCCTCAGGAGAAATCAGCCTTGCCCGTACCTTAATCTTGGATTTCCATACTTCAGAACCTTAAAAACAAATTCCTGATCTTTAAATCACCCAGTGTGGTGTTTTCTAACAGTAGCACTAACAAAGAAGGAACAGGAATAGGAAAACACAAAAGTAAAATATGATAGTTTTTGCACAGTTAAAAAATGGCGCGCCTTTAATCCCAGCACTCGGGAGGCGGAGCCAGGTGGATCTCTGTGAGTTCTAGGCCAGCCTGGGCTACCAAGTGAGTTCCAGGAAAGGCGCAAAGCTACACAGAGAAACCCTGTCTCGAAAAACCAAAGAGGCGGGGTGGGGGGTGGGGGGGTGGGGGGTGGGGGGTGGGGAATGATGCACCAGTAACATTGAGAGGTCTCTCATCTGATCCCAATTCCTCATTGCGCAAACTGCACTAGTCTTTAAGGACACCCACCCTATTCCACAGATCTTTGTTTTCTGGCTACTACTAGAGCATCTAGACACCGTGCAGGCTTATGAACAATTAGGTTCTGACGTCTGTTCAATTATCTATGTGCTTCCACATTTCACATTTGGTCTCACTTCACCTGAGACATGCGTGACATCACAGAGAGGTGACCACAGAGAGACAGACTGGGGTACTATTTAGTTTCTGATGTTCAAAAGCCAGATTTTGTTGCGAGACACTAACAGCATCCTTGGAAGGGGGATTGTCTACAGTCCTTTGACATATTGAGCGCTTAGAGCTCAGTCAAATGGGGAGAGATGCAGGGAGCGGGTCTGGGTGGGCAGTGCTTTGGCTAACGGTGAAGAAACTTTATGTTTTTAAGTGTAACACTAGGAGGGAGGAGCTGCTGGCCCCTCTTCCATCCCTTGTCATCTTACCTAAAAATTGCACTCCAGTCACCTGCTACCCCACATTCCATTTTATAATTTTTTTTTGGAGAATGTGTGTGGTGTGTGCATGCATGTGTGTGTATGGTGTGTGCGTGCGAGTGTGTGTATGAGTGTGTGCATGAGTGTGTGTGTGTGTGGTATCTGCATGCATGTGTGTGTGTGTGTGTGTGTGTGTGTGGTGTCTGCATGCATGTGTGTGTGTATGATGTGTGCATGCATGTGCGTGTGCATGAGTGTGTGTGTGTGTGTGTGTGTGTGTGTGTGTGTGTGTATTTTAGGAAAGGGTCTCACTCACTCCATAGCTCACTCTTGCCTCATACTTGTACCAGTCCTCCAGCTTCTGACTCCCATGTGGAGATTACAGGCACAAGCCACCATTTCTTTTTCTTTTTTTTTTTTTTTTGGTTTTTTCGAGACAGGGTTTCTCTGTGTAGCTTTGCGCCTTTCCTGGAGCTCACTTGGTAGCCCAGGCTGGCCTAGAACTCACAGAGATCCGCCTGGCTCTGCCTCCCGAGTGCTGGGATTAAAGGCGTGCGCCACCAACGCCCGGCACAAGCCACCATTTCAAACTTGATCTTTCTGTCCTTTTCTCTTCTTCTTCCTCCTCCTCCTGTCCCCCTCCTCCTCCTCTTCCTGTTCTTCCTCCTCCTCTTCCTCCTCCTCCTGTTCTCCCTCCTCCTCTTCCTCCTCCTGTTCTTCCTCCTCCTCCTCTTCCTCCTCCTGTTCTTCCTCCTCCTCTTCCTCCTCCTCCTGTCCCCCTCCTCCTCCTCTTCCTGTTCTTCCTCCTCCTCTTCCTCCTCCTCCTGTTCTCCCTCCTCCTCTCCCTCCTCCTGTTCTCCCTCCTCCTCTCCCTCCTCCTGTTCTCCCTCCTCCTCTTCCTCCTCCTTTTCCTCTTCCTCCTCTTCAGCAACCTTTTTGGTCCTGTGCAGCACACAGTTCAGCAGTTCGGTGCAGGCTTAGTAGCAGGCTACACCTTCCTTTCTAGCTCTTGTGTTTTACAGAGTAGCTCTGCAAAGCTTGGGCAATAAAGCTGTGTTTGGAGGACACAGCCCAGAGCACACAGAGCCGATCTGGCTGCTGTGGAACAGACAGGAAGAGGCCTAAGAAAGAGTCAGAGTAGCCAGCCTGGTGGCTTGGGTCTGACTGATGGACAGCATATGGTTTTTGTGGTTTCAGCTGCCAGTGTCTGGGGCCTCTGCTAGGAAATGCAGATAGTGTCAGTTAAGAAGGCCATGAAGTTTCTAGAGTGAGGCATCAATTGTTCCTGGCTGGCTTGCTAGGTCATATTTCCTGGTCACCATTACTATCTCCGGGGTGACTGCAACATCTGTCATGCAGAGAACTTACTTCTGCCTACAATGGCGGGTGCAGAATTGTCAGGTCGCACAGTTGGTGACTCGGAGTCTAGCATCTTTCCTTTGCTGGGTGCTTTACTATGTTTGGTGTTTTTACTCTTGTTATAAATTCACTTATCTAAAAATGCTTAAAACAGTTACCCAACTGAGACAGTAAGCACTGTGGATTTCCTGCCACTATTTCATTCGATTCTCACACACACCCTACAGAAGCAGTTTGTTCAAACAGGTGTGACCACATGGAAAAGTTTACCCCACAATTAGTCAGTCTCTTCCAGCAGCCCA
This sequence comes from Peromyscus leucopus, assembly GCF_004664715.2. NCBI lineage: Eukaryota > Metazoa > Chordata > Mammalia > Rodentia > Cricetidae > Peromyscus > Peromyscus leucopus. The sequence goes on along the minus strand of NC_051080.1, from coordinate 65,490,793 downwards.
GCCCGGGTCTTGATTCTTCGGGTTCTGCTGAAAACAAGAGTTTGGATTCTATGATCCCCTCATTTCAAGGCACGAACACAGACTCCCTCCTGGTCTGTATCACGAGGCAACTGGCTCTCCCGGAACTCTGATTCTTGGAATTCTGACGTGTTTGCCTGTCCTCCAAAGCTTATCAGTGTCCTCAGGCTACAAAGTGACTGTCTCAATGTGCAGAGTCCTGGCTTGTCAGGCTTGTCACCAGTTACCGGCGCAGTACAGTGACATCCCATCATAAGTGAGATCCTGCTCTCCCTTTTCCACACTTATGTGTGTATGCTCACGTATGGAGGCCAGAGACCAATGCCATGTGTTGTGTTACTTCTTTAGTATTGAGATAAAACACCATGGCTGAGGGCACTCAGAGAAAGGTTTATTTGGGCTTACAGTTCCAGAAGAATAAAAATCCACTGTGGCTGGGAGTCATGGCCCAGGCAGACATGGTTGCAGGAGCAGAAAGCTGAGGGCTCACATCTTGAACGACCAGAAGGAAGCAGAGAGAGTAAACCCCGAAATGGCTTCATTCTTTAAACTCCCAAAGCCACCCTCAGTGACACACTGTGGTAGAATGTTATTTTAAGGTGTTATTTCTGTTTATGTTGCATTTGTTAAACTCTGTGAAGCTGGGTTACTGTGCCTGTCTAAAACACCTGATGGTCTAATAAAGACCTGGACAGCCAATAGCAAGGCAAGAGAAAGGATAGATGGGTCTGGCAGGCAGAGAGAATTAATAGAAGGAGAAATCTGGGAGGAAAAAGGAGAAGGAAGGAGAGAGGAAGGAGGAGGACTTCAGGGGCCAGCCACTCAGCCACCTAGCTACATAGCAAGCCACAGAGTACAAAGAAAAGAAAGGTATACAGGAATAGAGAAAGATAAAAGCCCCAAGGCCAAAGATAGATGGGATAATTTTAAGTTAAGAAAAGTTGGCTAGAAACAAGCCAACCAAAGGCCAGGCATTTATCATCAAGAATAAGCCTCCGTGTATGATTTATTTGGGAGCTGTGTGGCAGGCTCCTCAAAAGAGAAACACAAACAACGTTTTGGTGTACCGACATGGTGCTTGAATTTCCATAGTACCTGAGAAAGCTTAGAAAAAAGAATAGGGATACAGCTCCTTTAAGAGTTTCTGCCAGGCAGTGAGTCCTTGAGCAGCTACTGCTTTAAGTAGAAACAAAAAACGAAGTAAAAATGTCTGCCACAGTGCAAGCATCAGTATTCTAGAGCTCTCCTGCCACAGTACAAGCATCAGTATTCTAGAGCTCTAGGAACTCTAGTTGGAACTCAGTTTTCAGGCACATACCTCCAAGCCAAGAGAGATTTAGGCTTGGCTTATCACAGCCTTAGAAGTGGGCGGAGCCAGTTGCCAAAGCGGAGTCAGAAGTCCTAGCCTGTGGGGCTTAGCAGTTTAAAGTTTGCTCACAAGGTCAAACAAGACTAGAGACACACAATAAAAGAGGTCCAGATGAAAAAACCTCTAAACATGTTCTAGTGTGTTTAACAATGTGTGTAGGCTTAAGAAAGAAAAGAAAATGGGTATAGACAGTCATAAAAAAATAAATAGATTAAAAATAATAAAGCAAAGTCTTTAAAGAGACAGTAAAAGAAAAAAGTCACGCGCAATGAGAAATACACAGGGAGTCTAGATCTTGTATGCTATTATGTTGCCTTGGAATGTTTTAAATGCTGACAAGCAAATAAAAGCTGCTAAGAGACATGGGATTGTGAATTGCACTGCTAAATTGAACCAATCTAGATCCTTTAGGAATGCCTTAACTTTAAAAAAGAAGTCAAAAAATGTATTTGTCAAATGGAAATCAAAAATGCTTTTGAATTTTGTTCCCACAGAAGACAAGAGGTTGTGGATTCCTTCAGGAATAATATAGATCAGGTGTGATGAAGGGAGAACTCCTGAATCTTGACAAGTGATATCTATCAACAAAGATTATAGCTAGTCTTCCCAGGACTTGGCCATTAACTTAAATTTTTTCTCTGTGACCCTAAAGATGCTTCATCCATAGACATCAGGAAGCAGTGTGGAGAAAACTATACCCAACATTCCCAAGAGTTGGGTGTGTGTGAGTGGTCTTTGGTTATTTGATGGGTCATGGTTGTTTGTTATCATTTAGGGGAATATAGAATATTGATACAAATTTAAACTTATTTTTGTTACACTGTATATATTTTTCTACTCTAATTATTTAAAGGATTTTTATATATTGATAAAAATTTAAGCTTATTTTTGTTACAACATATTGTATGTATGTTTCTATTTTTGTTTGAGGTATTGTGCTTATGCAGTTCATTTGGAAATGCAGGGTGAAGTTCTAGTTTTTGAAAGCTGTTAATATAAACTATATAGGATAATCAGGAAACATAGGTTAGCGGTCAGTCATTTATAACAGTCAAAATTGTAACTATGTTAGGTATGCTTTCCAGATCCTATAGAGATATATTTTAGATAGATAGATGGTCTTCAAACCTTTCAAAGATCTACAGAATATGACGTTTAAAATGTTTTGTTAACTTAGGTATTTTCATGACAATGAGACACATCTGTTCCTGGCAGCACCAATTTACTTCAGAAATGGTGGGCATCAAAGAAACTCATTATGGAGTTTGCTTTCAGTGTGGCAAGACTAGCCATTTGGGCAAGAAGCTGCTCTTGCCTGGACTACTTGACAGTATGCTGTATAAACTGGACATGCAGGACCCACAAGAAACTGACCACTGAACTTTGCTAAAACAATGTGGGATGGTCCTTCTGGGTTCCTGTTTCACAGAAGAAACTGCCAGACATTCTGCAGGACACAGAGGAAAGTGACTGACAAACTTTTCCAATATAGGTAAGACAGTCATTCAAATTTCCTGCTTCATGAAAAGTCTGCCAGATACTCTGGACCTGTAGGCTGGAGATGGATGCCCTCAACATTGCAGAGAAACTTTAGGTGACTGTCTAGGCAGTCAGATGTCTCTGTCATTTGTAGAGTTTTTGGAATGCACTTTTTTGTTTACTTAATAATATTATATCCTTCTGGGGCCTTTGATGAAATTGAAGATTAGGTAGTTTTAGTTGCAGTTACCCTTAGTTATAATAGAGAATAAATTAGGTATAAAACCATAGATTCACTAAGATAGGATAGATAATGGAGTGTTCTCTTTTAATTTGCCAGACACAGATGAACTGGAATTCACTACATTGTGAATGTAATCTTTACTTGATAATTGTTCTTATTGTGTACAGTCTTATTATGTTAAATAATAAAGTTAAATCTTTTCATCTTCTGTTTAGACAAAAAGGGGGAAATGTTGGGGAATATTATTTTAAGGTGTGTTGTTTTTGTTTACGTTGCATTTGTTTAACTCTGTGAAGCTGTGTAACTGTGCCTGTCTAAAACACCTGATGGTCTAGTAAAGAGCTGAACTGCCAATAGCAAGGCAGGAGAAAGAATAGGTGGGGCTGGCAGGCAGAGAGAAGAAATAGAAGGAAATATCTGGGAGGAAAGGGGGAAGTAGCCAGAGAAGGAGGAGGACCTCAGGGGCCAGCCACCCAGTTACATGGCAAGCCACAGAGTAAGAAACAAAGAAAGGTACACAGGAATAAAGAAAGATAAAAGCCCAGCAGCAAATGATAGACAGGATAATTTAAGAAAAGCTCGCTAGAAATAAGCCAAGCTAAGACCAGGCATTTATAATTGAGAATAAGCTTCCATGTGTGATTTATTTGGGATCTGGGTGGCAGGCCCCTCAAAAGAGCAAAACCAACCAACAACAACATACTTCCAACAAGTCCACACCTCTAAGCCTCCCATACAGTGTCATCAATTGGGTACCAAGTATTCAAATGCAGAAGACTATGGGACATTTCTCACTTAAACCATCACAAGTGCACACCCCTCCCCTTTGAGATACGGTCTTTCACTGAGCCTGGAGCCCACCAGTTTAGCAAGACTAACTGGCTAGCGATTCTCCTGTCTCTGTCTCTACCTCTGAAGTGCTAGGATCACAGTTGCATGCTACCATGCCCGGCTTTTCATGTGGGTCCTGGGGATCCAACCCAGGTCCTCACACTTTCATGGCAGATACTTTACTGACTGAGCTGTCTCCTTAGCCCCAAGGAACTCAATCTATAGCTGTGTTTGCAAAGGTACCAAGGGACCCAAAGGCCCTTGTTGGAATATAATTTCTTTTGGGGGGATATTTAAAAGCACATCTGTTTATGCATCAGTGGACTAGAAAGGAATTGTCCTTTCTCAGTCCAATAGGGCATTGCCAATCAGCTTCCAACACTGAAAGTGAAGTTGTTTCCCGGATACATGTAGACAGTTGGCCAAAATCAGTGAAGACTCACTGTGGGTTCCCCCACAGTGAGCCTCAGATGTGGAAACCAGAGTGGTGTATGCTTATGTTGGATTCTGATGGCTCAGAGAGGCTGCTAACCTCCTGCTGTGGACTTTTCTGGAAAGGTCTGGATTCTGGGCCTGAACTAAACTTTGCTGGTATTAAAGGAGTATCAGAAGTGGCTAGAGGGTCCCATGGGGACTCCTGTGAGTGGAGTTGGTGATTTGACACACCATGTAGGGACAAATATAGTGAGCCAGGGCCGTGGAGTGTTAGAAATCATGAGGGACAAAGGGACTTATGACCATCAGTCTGTCTGATGGAGCTGATACTGCCAGCCAACACTGTCGGTAACTCTTAGAAGATAAACTGTTCTAACTCTAAAAAAGTTTATTTTCAAATTGCGCTGCTTTTACTGATAAGATATTGGAAAACATAAGGAAAACGAGCTACACCTCCAACCTTTCAGTTATCACAGTGTAGTCATTTGAATAAAAGTGGCCCTCATAAGCCCATATAGAGAGGCACTATTAGGAGGCAGGACCTTGTTGAGGTAGGATTGGCCTTGTTGGAGGAAATCTGTCCCTGGGGGTGGGATTTGAGGTCTCAGATGCTCAAGCCACACTCAGTGTGGCAGTCTCTTCCTGTTGCCTGAGGATCAAGATGTAGAACTCTCAACTCCCTCTCCAGTACCATGTCTGCCAAATGCCACCATGCTTCCCACCACAACAATGGACTAAACCTCTGAAACTGTAAGCCAGCCCCAGTTAAATGTTTTCCTTTATAAGAGTTGCCATGGTCACGGTGTCTCTTCACAGCCATAAAACCCTAACTAAGACACACAGCAAGTACTGTTTTGTTTTATACCATTCATATTCGCTTACAGGTAGGTTTGGGTGGTAGAGAAGGTGGGGATTGAACCCAGAGCCTCACACACACCACACAAGCACTCTACAGCGGTGCTGTACCTCTGGTCAGTACACAAGTTTTTACCATGGATTTGGTCAGGCTCACGCGGAATATTGTGTTATTCCAGTAGCTGTCAACTCAAACTTAGTATCTCCCTCAGGGACGTTTCGCAGTGTGTTATTTTTGACCTTGACTAGGGGAGATGGGGGATGGAGGTGGTAGCTGACATCTAGTGGTAGAGATCAGTACTGCTACTGAATTTCCTGGAAGCATAGCCTGCCCCTTCCCCCAGAGTAAAGACTATCTAGTCTGAAAGAGTAGGGCGGGGGAGACAGCTGTGGGGATAACGGTGTCCGCGGCCAAGGCTGACAGCCTGAGGTTGTCACCCCACCTCACAGGACCCACGCAGGGGTAGGAGAGAACCCACTCCCAAAGGTCGTCCTCTGTCTCCCACATGTGCAAGCACACGGACACACAAATGTAGTAAGAAATTCCAGTAACGCGGGCATTAAGAAGTCTGTGCTGTACTTTTTTTATTTTCTATTTATTTACTTACTTACTTATTTATTTATTTATATTTGTTTGTTTGTTTTCTATTTTCAGTTTCAAAAAGCACTGAATGGCTTAGTTATGTGAGGACTGTTTAAGACAAATCTCTCCCTGTATCAACGGTCTACCCAGAGGCGAAGTCTCGTCAGACGTTTTAAGACTTTCCATTCTACTCTTATGCCACCACGCAACAGCTTCCCTTTTCTGAATTCTTTAAAACACCCGTTGGTCATCTTTGTAGCCACACTGGGCTCTCTCTTGCATGGCAACATTTCTTTTCATACTGGTTTCATTTATTATTCAACCTGATAGACTTTTTTCACGTATCTATGAATGCTCTTACTAGATGGGTAGCACCTAAGGATCCTTAACCTGTCCCTTCCTCTATGGAACGCTCGAATTCTCAGGAGCTATTTTCTATTCTTGTCTATAATATAAACGACATCTTACACCTACGTGGCTAATTCCATTTTAACTGTTCTCTTCCTAACTGTAATCACAATGTCCTTTCAGATGAAGTCTGTGCATTTATTTCCCTTCTTTGTACAGGTGTCTTGACAAAACTAACGAGCAACCAACACTTGTTTAGCAATTGCCAGATTGTCAGGAAAACTCATAATCTTCTGTCAAAATAACATTCTGGCCAATATATTTAGAAGATAAAAATTACTTTGTTAAAAAAAAAAAAAACTAGACTTGGTTCAGCTATCCTCGGCACTCTAAAACCAACTCAGACACTACATGAACAGGAGTGTCTGAGTGATGATGAACCTCCCCAATATCCCTGCTGTTCTCTGGCGTCTAGTCATCCACACACTATTCTCAGGCTTTCCTTGGAAATAATCACCAAATTTCCTTGACCCCTCTATCAAACAAATAAACCTTATTCCTTCCCCTTCTCTGAAAAAAAAAAATGGTCTATTAACTTATTAAAATCAAAGCTAGTGTTTAGAGCTTTTTGGGGTGGGGGAGTAAACAAAATCCAAAACCACATCAATTCAGGCCTTCTTGTCTTAATCAGAAGCAGGCTGATTTTAGGTCAGTCCAAGCAGAAAGGCAGTTCCTAGAAACGGAAAACTGTGCAGCAGCCTTGGGGGTTTAAGGGCCACCTTGAGCCATGAGTTCTGAGGTCATCAGGCTTGCACACCCGTACCTGCTGAGCCATCCTCACCTAGAAATGCACGAAGAGAGAGGGTCAGTGGCCAGATGTGCACGAAGAGGTAGTTACAGAAGGCAGCTCAGGAGACAATCCTGGGTAGGTGTCACCCACTTAGGCTCTGTTTAGTGACCTGCTGGTCTGGGTTTGCCTCTGTCTCCCAGGAAGCACTGGCCTTCTCCCAACTGTTTTCCACCCAAGCCTCCAAGCTTTCCGAGAGGCCCTCAGACTGGCCCTTCCTGCATCAATCTCAGAGAAGTCAGTTCTAGGACCCTCTCTTAGATAGACTAATTCCAACTCAAAAAATATCTCAGAATAAAGGATTCGGGGCCGGGCCAGGGCAACAGCCTGCATCTGTCGCTCCTGCTTCAGGAGCAGAGAGGTAGGGAAATGCCACTTCAGTGCTTAGCATCTTCCCTGTCCTGGGGTAGAAGCTAGCCTCTTTATAAGCCTGTCAGGGTAGCTGCGTTCTCAGCTTGCTGCACCCAAGCCACACCTTTGTCCATGCGTGCAGGCAGAAGCAAGCGGCTATGGACCTCTCAACCTCACACACTGTTGTTAACCCTCTACATCAGGTATCCAGGAGGGATTATAAATGCTGACAGCTTTGCCCAGCTAAAGGAGACTCTGCATCTTCTATACCTTTGTGTCGACTCTTCTTCTAGTGTTCTGATCCGGTCCCAACCCTAGCTCCCACCCGAGCCATGGTAGAAGCCTTCTACATTTATTTCTTCTGCCCATTCCTCACCAACTACCCAGTTAGTTCACTTTCTGAAAAGATTCACTCAGAGCTCCTTCCAGAACTGTATCCACTGAGCACCCTTTATGTAGCATGTATGGGCATGAGTGTGTGTGTGTGTGATGTATGTGTTTAAGTAGGTATGTGCACATGTGTGTGCAAATATGGGTGTGTTTGTGTGTCTGCATTTGTGTGGGTGTGATGGATGTGTTTTGTGTGAGTGTGTGGGCATGTGGTTTTGTGCAAATGTGTGTGTGTTTGTGTGCCTGTGTGTTTGTGTGGGTATGTGTGATGTATATGTTTGTGTGGGTGTGTGCACATGTGGGTGTGTGCACGTGGAGGTCAGAGGTCAGTGTCAGGTGTCTTCCTCAACTGGCTCTCCATCTTATTTTTTGAAATCGGGTCCCTTGCTGACCCTGGAGCTCACTGACTGGCTAGGCTGGCTGGCCAGTGAGCTCCACGATCGATCCTCTGACTCTACTTCCCCAGCACTGGGATTTTATAGCTGCTGAGGACCCAAACTCAGGTCTCGTGTGTGCATGTGGCAAGTACTTTATTGACTCAGCATCCCCCTGGCCCCTCTGGTAGCACTCTTGAACCTGTCTGTGCCCCACCCCTCTCATGATGCATCCCAGGTCCTCTGCCTAAGTTGGTGGGGATGACAGTAGCTATAGAAGGCATCTGTCTGTGTGCCACTCTGCTATACGCGGAACGCCTGCCATGCTGTAAAAGGGGGTCTTACAATTGGAAAGTGGTAGAGACTATTCAGAAAAGAAAATGGAGCAAACGGTCTCTGACCTTAAGGTGACATCAGCTCGGGGTGATTAGTCTAATGTGGGTGTAATGGTTAGTAATCTAAGACATGGCGCTAACCCGCTGTGTTTTCCTAAATTTATAGCCTTATTTCCTCCTTCAAAATTGTGGCCGTATCAGAGCAAAGATCACATTTCCCACTAATAGCATTTTTTTCCCAGAAACTTGGTGCTTTGCTAGATAGCATGTACACCCCGTCCATTGGTGCTACAGGGACAGTGAGAAGAATTGGATGCTCATGGAATAAGCGCACACTATGGAGACTTTGGGTTTTGTTAAATACCAGGCAGCCAGAGAATATGAAACACAAGGTCACATAGCTCCTTAGAGGCAGATAAGGCAGGAACTCGGTTCTCACAAATGCCTGCTTGAAATGCTCCCGGCCCTGGCCCCACATCCTGTACCTCAGTGCACATGGCACTCACAACACGGCTCTCTAGCTCTCAGATCTGAAGACCTCATCCATCCTAGACTCCCCCAGATGCTGCTTATCTTTTGGAGGAGCCTGAAGACAGTGGCTCCAGAGTCGTTTAGTGGAAGCTTGGCCAGGGCCAGAAACTTGCAGTGGCATGGAGATGTCTAACCTCTCCAAAACATACTCTCCGCCCCGAACCTGTCTTCTCCATCCCAGCCCTCTCCATTCCCACCCTCCCTGTCTACACTCTCCATTCCCACCCTCCCTGTCTACACTCTCCATGCTTACCTTCTCTATCTCTACCCTTTCCACCCCATCTTCTCCACCCACACCCTCTCCATCCCTAGACTATCCACCCCTATCCTTCCCACTCATACTCTATCTCTACCTTTCTAGCCCCATCCTTTCCATCCACCTCTATCTTCTCCATCCCTATCTCCACCATCTCCAGCCTCTCCATTCCTTTCTCCACTCATTGGGCATACGGTATCCTCTACTGTGGCACCCTGTCAGAGACCACTTCACTGAGCTATTGGCCCACTTTCCTGATAAATTAGAAACTTGTTGGACTTGGTGAAAGTGTTGCTTCCAAACTGGGCTTATGGACTCCTCATAGATACTTAGTGAAAAACTGAAGTACATCTATGTTGGGTTTTCTTTATTTTTTTTTAAAGATTTATTTATTTATTATGTATACAGTGTTCTGTCTGCACATATCCCTGCAGGCCAGAAGAGGGCACCAGATCTCATTACAGATGGTTGTGAGCCACCATGTGGTTGCTGGGAATTGAACTCAGGACCTTTGGAAGAGCAAAACAGTGCTCTTAACCTCTGAGCCACCTCTCCAGCCCTCTTTATTTTTATTTTATTTTATTATTATTTTGCCAATTTGACAGAAGCAGGAGTCATGTGGGAAGAAGTCACCTCACTTGGTTGAGGAATCCCTCCATCAGATTGCCGTGTGGGCAAGTCTATGGGACACTTGGTTGATGGTGGATGTGGGCGGGCCCAGCCGCTGCATGTGGTGGCATCCTGGGCTGGTGATCCTGGGTGGCATAAGAAAGCAGGCAGAGCGAGGTGGATCTCTGTGGGTTCAGGGCCAGCCTGGTCTACAGAGCAAGTTCCAGGACAGCTACCAAAACTACACAGAGAAGCCCTGTCTTGAAAAAACAAAACAAAACAAACAAACAAACCAAGGCAGGCTGAGCAAGCCACCGGGAGCAAGCCAGGAGCAGCACCCTCCATGGTCTCTGCTTCAGTTCCTGCCCCCAGGTCTCTCTTGAGCTCCTGCCCTGAACTCCCTTGTGCTGGACTGTAACCTGTAAGGTGATATTAACCCTTTCCTCCCCAAGTTGCCTTTGGTCACGGCATTTATATGAGACAGAAAGCACAGTGGCGGGCAACCCAGGCAAGTAGTGGAAAGGTCGGGGTCAGGAGGGCTTACTGGACCTGGAGGTACACAGACAGGTGGTGAAAAGTGAATGTGGCTGTCCTGATTGGGACAGGGGAAATACTATATTCTTCACCGCTGTTGGAGGGACTCCAGACGCACCCCTTTGCTTCTAGGGAGAAAACAGTCAAAAAGAATGTTTACTCTCAAGGGGAGCCCGCAGCCTGGTGATGAGACAGGGAACCACAAGAGACCAACAGTAAGGTGTCTCTGATGGTGGCTGAGTGCTCCGAAGACAACGAAAGAGCAAATGAGACAGAGAACAACTGGGGCAAAGGTGAACCAGGAGGACCTCTTTGGGGGAGGTGACATTTCAGCTGAGACCCACATGAGGAGATAAAGACCGGCCAGTGCAAATGTCCTGAGGGGGGGGGGGAGACTTGGAGAGGCTCAGAGCATAACGAGAGATTCGGACCGAGCAGACACACAACATTGTGGCGAGCAGAGGGAGACCGATGTGGCTGAAGAGGCCAGAGCACATAGGACGCAGAAGCCAGGGAAGGAGCCTAGAGGTCACTCTGAGCACACTGGGAAGCTAGGGAGGGCTTTGAGCAAGTGATGCGCTCCAGTCTGTGTGTTGAAAAGATCATCTGGGGAAGGAGGCAAAGCCCACACCGGGTGAGCCCCATTTCCAGAGCCAGTGGAGTACCCAATCAATTTGGAGGAGAGTCGGGCACTAAAGCGTGAGCTCGTGGCTGTCAGGAGTTGATAAGCTTTCTAACTTCCCAGCTGGCTGTTTTTGCAACCCCATGCTCTGAAAACCCTTAGAGTTTGTGGCTCTGTTTTGGGAGAATGTGGCAATAAGGCAGAGTCAAAGATAAGGAACTCTAAGGTACAGAATAGGAAGAGATGGCTGGGTGAGGGACAGAATGCTCCCCAGATCTCCGGGGCTGTGGGAAAAATTTAAAAAAAGAAATGTGAAGACCAGCAGGTTTGGACTTGAGAATCAGAAAAGCCTGAGAAGCAGAAAGGGAGAGAGAAAGGCGCTTTTGTATCTAATTACACCGTTTAGTTGTCTAGGCAGCCCCTTTATCACGCTGCACTTTGCCGCTCAGCTCTTTCAACAGGGTCTAATTACCTTGTCTAATTACTACCTCAACATCACTTACTCGCATTCGACTCACTCTTTTCTTGATTCCAGCGGTAGGGCCCACTGCGGACAGCAGGTTTTATTAGCAACTTAAGGTACTTAAGATACCACGATGAAAAGCAGGCTTGGGAAAGACTTTATTCTAAAAGGGAGTTGGAAAGCAATTGGTACAGCAATCCACAACCCCCCAACACACACACACACACACACACCCCACATGCCCATGATTTAGGGCAGTTGTAGTGTAAATGCAAGAAGAGGGCCATCCGAGACTCTGATCTTAATTTTTTCCTGGTGCTCCAGTACTGTTCTGCAAATTTAAAGGGTCTTTTTCTTTTTCATGTTCAAGTTTATAAATGCTGTGCTCAGCATGCGATCCCCAGCCAGCCAGTGTGAGGGAATAATTCTGCAGGAAAGAAATAGGCCATACGGCTAACCGGGTAAGCGAAAGTAGGTCATGGCTGTAGCAGAGGACTGCTGGCCAGAGTTCCGGAGCCAGAAGGCAGCCATCTGTGAGGACACAGGGCAGTGACTGTCCTCACTGTGCAGATCTATTCTACTCCCTGTGACGGGCCTGCAACATGACAGTTTTCCCCCTGTAACATTTTTTTTTTTTTTTCTGAGTCTTTGTGTTGGTTACCTGGGCCAAGAGCTCCCTGGGGCTTTTTCCTTCCACTCACAGGGCATGGTGGCTAGCAGGGCTGTCATATGAAGGTACATTTAAGGTATCCAGGTGTCTAGACAAGGCTCTGCTCTTCGCTTCAATAGGTAGCTACCTTAAGAGGTAGATGGGGCTGAGCGGTGGTGGCGCACGCCTTTAATCCCAGCACTCGGGAGGCAGAGGCAGGTGGATCTCTGTGAGTTCGAGGCCAGCCTGGTCTACAGAGTGAGATCCAGGACAGGCACCAAAACTACACAGAGAAACCCTGTCTCGAAAAACAAAACAAAAAACAAAAACAAAAACAAACAAAAGAGGTAGATGCAAATCTCACCTGCAGCCTCACCCAGATTCACAGCTCTGTGACCTTTGGTAAGTCACTTATTAAAAAGTCACATTTTCCTCATCTATAAACTAACACAATACTTCCCTAGGTTTTGTTTTGTCTTGTTTAGCTGTTTTTGAGTTCACATAGAGGCTAATGGAGCTACATAATTCTTTCATTGAACACAATGTCATAGTGACAGTGGATGACTCATGCTTTTCCCATCTTCCAACTGCCTGGCAAGCTTGCCACCTGGACAAGCCGTGGGATGACACCTGTCCCTCAGTTTCCTCATGGCCAACCTGGGGGTGACTTTGATGGGAGTGTCTCAGGGGATGACAGGGGGGTGAAGGGACAGGTGTGTTGGAAATGCTGAGTCTCGCATTTCCTTCTTGTCTCCCA